>NC_045960.1:95703546-95951046 GCF_010909765.2 Amblyraja radiata
GCATCTCTGGATAGAAGGAATGGGTGACGTTTCGGGTCGAGACCCTTCTTCCCGCTGAGTTACTCCAGCATTTTGTGTCTATCTTCGGTTTAATCCAGCTTCTGCAGTTCCTTCCCAAGCGCTAAACCTACGGCAACATCTCCCAGTGGAAGATGTAGTAGAACTACCCCGGCAAAATGCAGCAAATTGAGGAAAGCTAGAAATGACAAATGAGGTGTGTAAAATGAATCCTGGTCACTTACGGGTGTGACTAATGACTAAACCATCGGCACTCTAATCAAGACACGTGCAGTTGCAAACATTTCTTGCAGAGTTCACTTCTAAAAGTTTGGTGGGGTTGCTATAGGACAACTATAATTCAGCAGCTGGAATTGGACCCGTTTTGGGACGTTTATTTGAGTCAGTCTTAAGACCCTTGTCATTATTTGCTTCTGCGAATGTTTCTTCAAAATTAAAAATACTCTGGTCATTTAGCATTCATTAGAATGTTGTTATAAATTATTGACGGCAGCAGAGTAGAAGCTGTGCTTAGCTACTTGTGTTAGTGGACTGGCTTTCCAAATAGCAAGTCAGAAGGTGGATTTAAGGAAGGAATTAAAAAGCAAAAGCCAGAAAGGATTAAGGTATAAAACCTTCAGTGCCAAAAAGCTGAAGGCATCAAACATTGAGCTAAAGAGAGGAAGGAGGTGAAAATAGAAAGTGAAAGATGATCGAGATCAAAGATGGAGCAGCAGATAGGGCCAGGCGAGAAGAGTTTAAAATTGGGAAACGGGGGCAAAGCTATTTAAGCATTTGAACACAATGATACCATTACTTTAAAAAACCCATCCAGACTAGGAACTCAGTGCAGAATACATCTCAGGGACAGGGGCTACAGAGTCTGAATGAGCTAAATTGTATGGACAAGTAGACAATTGCCAAATGAGAAGGTAAAGCAGTGTGTGGTGAGTGGTGCTGCCTGGTACTATCCTGATCATGGGTGCTGTCGGTGTAGAGTTTTCATGTTCTCTCATTGACTGCGTGGGTTTCCTCCCACATCCCATTGAAGAGCGGGTCGGTAGGTTAATGGATCACCGTATACTGCCCCTGGTGTGCAGGCGAGTGATAGAATATGGGGAAAGTTCACGGGAATGTAAAGGAAACAAATACGGGATTAGTGTAGATGAATAGTTGGTGGTCGGGTCGGACTCAGTGGGTCATAGGGGCCCGATTCTGTTCTATAGACTCAGGATCAGTTCCTGTGGATTGGATGGTAGCTAATGTCATCCCACTTTTTAAGAAAGGCGGGAGAGAGAAAACAGGGAATTATAGACCAGTTAGCCTGACATTGGTGGTGGGGAAGATACTGGAGTCAATTATAAAAGATGAGATAGCTGAACATTTGGATAGCAGTAACAGGATCGGTCAGAGTCAGCATGGATTTACGAAGGGGAAATCATGCTTGACTAATCTTCTGAAATATTTTGAGGATGTAACTAGGAAAATGGACAAGGGAGAGCCAGTGGATGTAGTGTACCTGGACTTTCAGAAAGCATTTTATAAAGTCCCACATAGGAGATTAGTGGGCAATATTAGGGCACGTGGTATTGGGGGTACAGTGCTGACATGGATAGAGAAGTGGTTGGCAGACAGGAAACAAAGAGTAGGGATTAACAGGTCCCTTTCAGAATGGCAGGCAGTGGACTAGTGGGGTACCGCAAGGCTCGGTGCTGGGACCGCAGCATGTTACAATATACATCAATGATTTAGATGAAGGGATTCAAAGTAAAATTAGCAAATTTGCAGATGACACAAAGCTGGGTGGCAGTGTGAACTGTGAGGAGGATGCTATGAGAATGCAGGGTGACTTGGACAGGTTGGGTGAGTGGGCAGATACTTGGCAGATGCAGTTTAATGTGGATAAATGTGAGGTTATCCACTTTGGTAGCAAAAACAGGAAGGCAGATTATTATTTAAATGGTGTCAAGTTAAGAAAAGGGGAAGTACAATGGGATCTGGGAGTCCTTGTTCATCAGTCAATGAAAGTAAGCATGCAGGTACAGCAGGCAGTGAAGAAAGCGAATGGCATGTTGGTCTTCATAACAAGAGGAGTTGAGTATAGGAGCAAAGAGGTCCTTCTACAGTTGTATAGGGCCCCAGTGAGACCACACCTGGAGTACTGGTCCCCTAATTTGAGGAAGGACATCTTGCTATTGAGGGAGAGCAGCGTAGGTTTACAAGGTTAATTCCCGGGATGGCAGGGACTGTTATATGCTTTGAGAGATTGGAGCGGCTGGGCTTGTATACTGGGCTTATTTAGAAAGATGAGAAGGGAATCTTATTGAAACATATATTATTAAGGGTTCGGACACGCTAGAAGCAGGAAACATGTTCCCGATCCAGAACCAGGGGTCACAGTTCAGGAATAAGGAGTAAGCCATTTAGAACGGAGATGAGGAAAAACTTTTTCACACCGAGAGTTTTGAGTCTGTGGAATTCTCTGCCTCAGAGGGCGATGGAGGCCGGTTCTCTGGATACTTTCAAGAGAGAGCTAGAAAGGGCTCTTAAAGATAGCGGAGTCAGGGGATATGGGAAGAAGGCAGGAACAGAGTACTAATTAGGGATGATCAGCCATGATCACATTGAATGGTGGTGCTGGCTCGAAGGGCCGAATGGCCTACTCCTACCACTATTGTCTATTGTGCTGTAGGTCTCCAGGATTCTATAACATTAATATTATGAACCATCTGATTCAGCTTCAGTCTACTGCCTGGGGCCAACAGTTTAGTTTAGTTTTGATTTGTTTATTGTCCCGTGCACCGAGGTATAGTGAAAAGCTTTTTTGTTGCATGCTATCCAGTCATAGGAAAGACTATACTTGATTTCAATCAAGCAGTCCACAGTGTACAGATATGGGATAAGGGGAATAATGTTTAGTGCAGGATAAAGTGCAGTAATGTCCGATTAAAGATAATCCGAGTCACCAGTAAGGTAGATGGCAGGTCAGGACCACGGTCTAGTTGGTGATAGGATAGTTCAGAATAGTGGACAAAGCCTGTCTTTCAGTCTTTGCAATACTCAGCTGATCAAGAGCCAAATATCAGACACAAAGTCACACTCTCTTCTCTTTCATTTGAGGTTTGAAATATAATGCTAGGATGGAAATCCCCTAAAATGCAGTCTCCGATTGGAGGGGTAGTAATGAGTAGACAGGAGGGAGATTGTGGTGGAGTGTGTGGGTGTGGGAAAGAGAAGAATGATTATTGTCGGGAGTAGGAAAAGCACTGAAGCCAATGCCACAACAACCAATTTGCCATTACAGATTCAGTGCCTCAATAATGCTGTAACACTGGTGCTATGGGGGCAGTGCCTGAATTTCAGGTCAAAGTGCCTTGTCACTGAAGGATGTATCCACTCACTTCCATTCCAGCTTCCCTCACAACACAAGACTGCTCCAACTCAAATCGGAGGGACCTCTGCAGAGCTTGTTATATGGATATGACCTCCAACCACCCTGAGAGTAGTCATCTTGCATTTTCAATTCATTTATCTTTGATAAGCAACAGAATGCCATGGCAAGCTGAAGTCAGCTGATCATTTTTACTGCTACAGCTGCTTGTGACAGGCTCTTGAGCTTAATTGTGAAGCCCTGTTGAAGGGTGAGCAACCCTGGTGGAATCAACCATACGTTGGCAAGGCAAAATAGCCAGTTCGCATGCATTCGCTATTATCAATACAGTGCCCAAACAGCGCAAGCAAGGAACGTTGTTATAAAAGCTGCCCAAAAGGAATCACTCACTTGGTTTATATATTAGATCCATCTGGAGCCCCCCCTCCCTTCTCCCCAACTCAATAGGTGTGGGGTTAAATACATTGAATCTTAGTGCAGAATTCCACCCTGAGATTCCCAGGATATTGACTAAATATCCTCACAATAGCTAGGGAGGGAGATGAGGAGGATTCTCAAAGGATATCCAGTTTTGGTCTCCTAATCTGAGGAAAGACATTCTTGCCGTAGAGGGAGTACAGAGAAGGTTCACCAGACTGATTCCTGGGATGTCAGGACTTTCATATGAAGAAAGACTGGATAGACTCGGCTTGTACTCGCTAGAATTTAGAAGATTGAGGGGGGATTTTATAGAAACTTACAAAATTCTTAATGGGTTGGACAGGCTAGATGCAGGAAGATTGTTCCCGATGTTGGGGAAGTCCAGAACAAGGGGTCACAGTTTAAGGATAAGGGGGAAATCCTTTAGGACCGAGATGAGAAAAACATTTTTCACACAGAGAGTGGTGAATCTCTGGAATTCTCTGCCACAGAAGGTAGTTGAGGCCAGTTCATTGGTTATATTTAAGAGGGAGTTAGATGTGGCCCTTGTGGCTAAAGGGATCAGGGGGTATGGAGAGAAGGCAGGTACAGGATACCGAGTTGGATGATCAGCAATTATCATATTGAATGGCGGTGCAGGCTCGAAGGGTCGAATGGCCTACTCCTGCACCTATTTTCTATGGTTCTATGTTTCTATATGTCCCTACTGCACTGCCTTTACCAGAGAGTTAGTACATTACTAAAGTAACTTCTAGTTCTAACTTTGTTACCCAGTCTTTTCACCAACCAGTATAGGAAACATTAGTAGAGTTATTGGGGGCTGGTCAAGCAACCTTACCCCCTTATCACCATCATCATCCTCATGCTGGTCACACGCGCATGCTTCCACTGCACTCACCAACCGTAACGTCTTCAGTATGTCTCGCTCCCTTGGCTATCGAACCACAGAGAAGGTACAGGAGAGAAGGACAAAAGACACAGGACAGACGAGAAGTGAAGAAAAATGTTTTATGAAATGAAAACATAAGGCAAACATAAAACAAGAGAATAGCAAACAAAAGAAAGAGGGAATATTGGTTACATCAGAGACCCAGCAGCTATTGGTAATCATTAAAGAATGGGGCAGCAGGTAAATGGGAGTGCCGTCACCTCCATGTTCCTCTCCAAGACACTAATCATCCCAAGCAAGCTGCCTCATGACCCTCTGAGTAAAGTTAAATTAGTGCCGGGGACACTCAGCATATGGGGAGGGCGAAACAGTGAATGCTTTAGCTCAACCACGTTCCTTCAGAAACAGTAAGGTCCTGGTGCAGGAACAGCTTCTTCCCTACAGCCATCAGGCTATTAAACACTAAAACCTTCAAATAAGCTCTGGAGTAAGTCAGCGGGACAGGCAGCATATCTGGAGAGAAGGAGTGGGTGATGTTTCGGGTCAAGACCTTTCTTCAGACTTACAGGTATGCATATATGTATGTGTGTATATGTGTGTGTGTGTGTGTGTGTGTGTGTGTGTGTGTGTGTGTGTGTGTGTGTGTGTGTGTGTGTGTGTGTGTGTGTGTGCGTGCGTGTGTGCGTGCGTGCGCGTGCGTGTGTGTGTGTGTGTGCGTGTGTGTGTGTGTGTGTGTGTGTGCTGAATTACTTTTCATTTATTACATTGCTTGCAGTGCACTATGTTTATATATTCTGTTGTGCTGGTGCAAGAGTAAGAATTTCATTGTTCTGCTGGGACATACGACAATAAAAAAACTCTTAACTTTTGACATTTATGTGATGAAGGGTCATCGAACCAAAACATTAATTCTGTTTCTCTCTTCATAGATGCTGCCTGACCCAGCGAGTATGCCAGCATTCTGTTTTTTTTTCATTCCAGAACTGCAGCATCCGTGGTTTTTTTTTTGCTTATCAGGACCCTGGATTTCCCTGCCCAGCATTTCTCTGTAAGCAATCTCACCAGGGATTGAAGAAGGTGGATGCCGACCATCCTGACAATGGTTATTAGGGTTGGACAGTATTTGCCAGCCTTGGCATTGTTGCCCACAGACATGATAAATGAATTAAAACCCTTTTCTTAGGCTGTGACCAAAACATACAAAACACTCGTAACCGCTTGTTTCTACTCCGTTCTGTCCCTCCAGCTGTGGACAGTAAGTCAAGGGATATTTTTAAGGCCGAGATTGACAGATTCTTGATTAGTAAGGGTGTCAGTGGTTATGGGGAAAAGGCAGGAGAATGGAATTGAGAGGGAAAGATAGATTGATTGCGGAGTAGGCTTGATGGGCCCAATGGCCTAATTCTGCTTCTAGAACTTATGAATTCCAAAGATTGAATTTCCAAATGCAAGGAGATGGCTCGCAGCAAAACATGTAAACATTCTCTCAGGAATAAAATTATAAAAAGAGCAAACACGAATTCAAGACATTAAGGAAAAGAGATCGCAACTTGAAAAGTGTCCAGCATGTTCAGATATTTATTTTTGTATTTATTTATTAGTTATTTATTTCGGACAGAATAAAAGAGTAAAAAGCAAATGTGAAACAGCATATGCAAAAACAGTCCAACACTGGAGAGCGCAAAAGACACAGGGAAGGAAGTCCCTGCTGGACCCAGGGGTTATGCCAAATAATGCCTCAGTACAGTTAAGGACTCACCAGGGTGTCCCCAGAAAGGGCCTCCAGGAGCGAAATCAGGTTATGTCCATCTCGCAGGTCCTCGTAGAGATCATTTATGTGTTTCCGTACCTGGAGAAAAGATAGAAATAAAATGCAATGAGCACTGTTTAACAAACACTAATTATTCACAAGAAAATTCCACCAGTAGTCATTGTGATAGCAGGTGGAATTAAGCTTTAGTTCCTCTGTCGGTTGCACAATAACCTCTGTCCTCTACAGTAAACGTACGACATGGCGGGACAATACACGGCAGGAGGTTAACCGGTTAAGAAGTTGATTCATCACCACCTTCAAAGGCAATTACTGCTGGCGTAACCCTCACTGAAGTTGATAGATTTAGATTTAAGTTCAAATTTCATTAATACTTCTTCAATGACTGGTTTGCCCAAATCAAGTCATTTCCAGGACCAATCTGGCCCAAAGCAAGTGAGATATACTTTCCAAAAACCCTCTATTTTCTTGAAATTACTGGGTTAAATCAACATGTCAATATCAAACTAGAGACTAAAACCCTTAAGGGCCTGTCGCACTGTATGAGCTAATTCAAGAGTTCTCCCGAGTCTTCCCCGATTCAAACTCGGAGAATTATGGTAATAGCCGCTCGTAGGTACTTGGGGCTCTCGTGGACATTTTTCAACATGTTGAAAAATCTTCATGAGTCTTCACGAGCTTACCGTGTTTCCCGAGTACCTGCCGTTAGCAATACGAGCCGCTAAGAGACGTCCCGAGCTCCGACGTACCCGCTACGCATATTCTAGGTGCTTACCACGAGTTTAATTTTTTTTAAACTCTGGAGAGCTCTTGAATTAGCTTGTACAGTGGAACAGCCCCTTTAATACATACATCAAGTTTATGTTACAGAAAAGTCACATGAACCGAGATAGACACATAGTGCTGGAGTAACTCAATGGGTCAGGCAGCATCTCTGGAGAAAAAGGATAGGTGGCCTTCTGGGTTGGGACCCTTTTTCAGACTCCAGACAGAATAGTTTCTTCATTCCACATGAACAGTCCTGATTCTTAAAACACAACCGCACTTTTGGCATTCTCAAATGTCGAAAGTTAGCATTGTGTGAAAAACATCCATTGTCATAGAAGTGGCTGTAACCAACTTGTGAAATGTGATGCTACCCCTTGGAAAATACATTTGTATCATATAAGTTACTGAATTTAAGCAACACTAAATAAATGACCGAAGTGGGGTCCTGACCCGAAACGTCACCTATGTATTTTCTCCAGAGATGCTGATTGACCAACTGAGCTACTCCAGCACTTTGTGTCAGTTTTCATAAACTGGCATCTGCTGGTCCTTGTGTCTCTACTAAATAAATCCACATATGTTACCTTAATTATGTTTTATATTTACTGATAAAACAGGCCAAAACAAAGAAATGCAGAAATACATAGCTATATTCTATCAAAGACCATGACTTTTGCAGGTAGACAAAAATGCTGGAGAAACTCAGCGGGTGAGGCAGCATCTATGGAGCGAAGAAATAGGTGACCTTTCGGGTCGAGACCATACTTCAGAAGAGTCTCGACACAAAACGTCACCTATTCCTTCGCTCCATGGATGCTGCCTCACCCGCTGAGTTTCTCCAGCATTTTTGTCTACCTTCGATTTTTCCAGCATCTGCAGTTCTTTCTTAAACATGACTATCTTGCAGGTTAGTTCCTCACTACCTTGGCAAGGCTTTCTAATTCATAAACCACCTTGCTGAGAAATAAGGAAAGGTGAACATCATGTAGATGTCACAAATGCCTAAATTCAAGCCACAATAAAGTCCTTGCATTTTATCATTAAGATATGATTAAAAAGTTACACTCCATGGGCTTGACAGTCAATTCCTTTTGATTGAGAAGGCCCAATACTCAGTTTCCTAATTCAATTGATCATGGTGAATTAACACCATTTTCAAAGGATGTCGTAAGCAAACATCAAAGTACCATTTGATCCTAAATCCTTCATATCCAGAATTCTCAAATTCCTGCCTCGCTAAGTTGCCAGCCCTCTCTTGTCCTATCAAGTATTCCTTTAAAGCTATCGCTTTTACTGGTATCTCATGTTGTTTGACTGCACTCCCACAGATCCCTTTGAGTTACTTTGAATGAATGAATAAATAATGAATGAATACGTTTATTGGCTAAGTATTCACATACAAGGAAATTGCCTTGTGCTCCGCTCACAAGTGACAACATGACATACAGTGACTGTTACGAATGGCACATAAAACACTAAACATTAATAATTAAAAACACGCTTGATCAAACATGTGAACCAAACAAAATACCAGAGCAAAAGGAGGCTACAGATTTTTGGCTATTGAGTAGAGCAACTACTCGTGGGAAAAAAGCTGTTTTTATGTCTGGCTGTGGCAGCTTTGACAGAACGGAGTTGCCTTCCAGAGAGAAGTGATTCAAAGAGTTTGTGGCCAGGGTGAGAGGGGTCAGAGATGATCTTGCCCGCTCGCTTCCTGGCCCTTGCAGTGTACAGTTCGTCAATAGAGGGAAGGTTGCAGCCAATAATCTTCTCTGCTGATCGGACGATTCGCTGCAGCGAATTTGATTGCTAATAAAAGCCAGTTCCCTTTGAGGGCAGTTTCACAAGAATATGAATGAAAATGTCCTCACACAGGATTTGAATCCAATTCTAGAAGCAAAAATGCTAGTTTCTCAGTCGACACAGCATCTCCAGGGATGCTACCTGTCCCGCTGAGTTACACCTGCATTTTGTATTTAAACCAGTGCTTCTTAAACTACTTCAGTGTCAATCACCCATGTGTCTTCATCACAAAATTTAATTCACCCTCGACCAATTTTCTTATGTTTTTTGGTAATGTTCGTCTTATACTCCCTTGTGTATAATTTTATATGTAATTTATTTTGTCACATGAGCAAAAAAACATAAATTAACTCGTTTCCTATATGTTTATTTTATTCAACTTTTTGAACATCCGAAAAAATATGTAAAGAAAACTAGGAGTGAAAAAAAAAGATTAATTACCACTGGAGTTGGAAAATCATTCTATTAGAATGATAAAAAAAAACATTCCAATGTGTAAACACTGGGCTTCAGCCCCACCCTACCCTTTTGACTTTGAAAATACTGCAGTTTTGTTTCTTGGAAAACGAGCTAAAAAAAACATGGAGTATGTGATTTAATATGATTTAATATATTAGTATCCAAGTAATATAACTTTCTACCACTCTCCCCGACGAAAGCTCACAATGCCACCAAATATCAACTTGCCATATTTGGTATCGACTGGTAAAAGGACTGGCCAAGCTAGATGCAGGAAAAATGTTCCCAATGTTGGGCGAGTCCAGAACCAGGGGCCACAGTCTTAGAATAAAGGGGAGGTCATTTAAGACTGAGGTGAGAAAAAAAAATTTCACCCAGAGAGTTGTGAATTTGTGGAATTCCCTGCCACAGAGGACAATGGAGGCCAAGTCAATGGATGGATTTAAGAGAGAGTTAGATAGAGATCTAGGGGCTAGTGGAGTCAAGGGATATGGGGAGAAGGCAGGCACGGGTTATTGATAGGGGACGATCAGCCATGATCACAATGAATGGCGGTGCTGGCTCAAAGGGCCGAATGGCCTCCTCCTGCACCTATTTTCTATGTTCCTATGTTTCTATGTTTACTTCTCCCCAGAAGCTGGTTCTTCCAAATCCAGGTATATTTTTTAAGTTGTGTATGTGTACTAACATGTATATGTCACATGCATGCTGAAAACATCATCACAACATTGACTGTTGCCCAGTTCTGAATATCTGGCACCCTCCCAACTCGAAGTGACAAAAAATTGAAGAATAGAAAAGCTCTTAGAATTTTTCTAGTTTACATAAAGTTAGTAAACAACTTAGAATTAGATTCTTAGAAAGAATGTTTTCTTATTGTGTATGTTAAAAAATATAAATATTTGAATAAATTAAGTCATTCACCCTTCATTCACCCCTCTAGTTTCATTCACCCCAAGATAATTTAACTCGCCCTTGGATGAATCATTCACCAGTTTAAGAAGCACTGGTTTAAACCAATGTCTGCAGTTCCTTCCTACACAACCGGCAGGCAAGATTGGAGTGGAGTCTGCGAGAACACAATACCTTTCCAACTTTATTTCCAAAAACGCCCATAACTCCAAGGTCTTATTTAGTACCATTACCTCTGTCATATGCCCTGCCCCCAGTACCAGCTAAGCTGGGTCCCCTGCTATGTGCGAAGAATTTACTACATTTTTCACCAACAAAGTTGAGAACATCAGAACGAATATTTCCCCTCCCATCCGTGACCTAGTTGTCTCATTGGTCTGTTCTTCTAAATTAGACTGTTTCCAACCCTTTACTCTACCCTCCCTTGTAAAGCTGGTCACCACTATGAAACCTGCAACCTGCCCCCTCAACGTTGTCCCCACTGCCCTTCTGAAGGATGTCATTGCAATAGCCGGTCCCAGCATCCTCGCCATCATCAACAGTCCCTGACCACTGGCACTGTTCCTACCTGCTTCAAGCACACGGTGGTCCAGCCCCTCCTGAAAAAACCTAACCTAGACCCCACCTTGCCTAGTAACTACAGACCTAATTCCAACCTGCCTTTCCTTTCAAAAGTCCTTGAAAAGGTAATTCTAAATCAACTAATGCCTTACCTTCACCTTACCATGCTGGAAAGTTTCCAATCAGGTTTCAGGGCCCACCACAGCACAGTCTGCATTGTTGAAGGTACATAACGACCTGCTTCTCGTCATCGACTCCGGCGACTGTGCAATCCTGCTCCTTCTTGACCTCAGCGCAGCATTTGACACTGTCGACCACACCACCCTAATTGGCCATCTCCGGTATGGGGTTGGCATTGATGGCACTGCCCTGAGCTGGTTCCTTTCCCCTCAAAGGTAGGAGTTTCTCTACCAACATAGGCAACTCTTTCTCTTCCCCAGCTAGCCTTAGCTGTGGGGTTCCACAAGGCTCCATCCTAGGCCCGATTCTCTTCTCTCTGTATATGCTCTCCCTAAGCCAAGTCATTCAAAGGCACGGCATTTCCTTCCACTGCTATGCAGACGATACACAGCTCTATCTCCCCCAACAACCAATTAAATCTACTCAGCCTTATGCACTACCTCAAGGATATAAAGTGTTGGATGGCCCAGAACTTCCTCCAACTAAACGAGAGCAAGTCTGAGGTCATCCTACTTGGCCCCTCGGACTCCATCAAAACGATAGTAGGCAGCCTTGGAAGCCTAACCTCCGTACTCAAACCGCACATCAAAAACCAAACAAGTCAATGCTGTGGTAAAAGCTAGCTTCTTCCAGCTTCGCCCGATAGCTAAAATCAAACCATTCCTCCAATTCGACGACCTTGAAAAGACCATCCACGCATTTATCTCCTCCCACCTTGATTATTGCAACTCCCTTTTCAATGGCATCAGCAAATCATCCCTGTCCCGCCTGCAATTGGTCCAAAACATCACTGCGAGACGTCTGACGTGTACCTGTAAAAGGGACCACATCGCTCAGATTCTGGCCTCTGTCCACTGGCTCCTAGTGCGGTTCAGAATCAATTTCAAGCTCCTCCTATATGTATACAAAGCCCTTAACAGGCTTGCCCCCACCAATATCAAAAATCTGCTAACCCATCATTCGAGCAAAATCTGCTAACCCACCATTCTGCTTCCAGGTCCCTTTGGCCGGCAGACTTGGGGCTACTGACTATCCCGCGGTCCAGGTTTAAGCTCAGGAGCGACCGCGCTTTTGCGGTTGCAGCACCTAGACTGTGGAACAGCATCCCTCTTCTCATCAGAACTGCCATCTCCATCGACTACTTTAAGTCTAGACTTAAAACCTATCTCTACTCACAAGCGTTTCTTGAGGGCGTCTGAGGGATCGCTGTATGTATGTGTTTATGTATGTATTGTTAGATCTATGTACCATTGTATGTAGCACGTTAGTACCTGCACTGATGTAAAACACTTTGGTCAACGAGAGTTGTTTTTAAATGTGCTATAGAAATAAATTGACTTGACTTCCTGAGAAGATTCAACAACCAGAATATGACCATTAATAGATACCTTTATTCCTGGTTCAAACCTATACGACCCGTGGAGCCGTTGGGAATTGGATAAAAATGGCAATCTGAAAATCGGCAAAGGGAACCCTCCCCCAACTGCGCAGGTGCAGCTGAGGACCCGTTGGGTGCTGTAGATTGGTTATTTCCTGTGTTTGCTGGTAGTTGCTCCGCCCAATATGCATTTTATATTAGCAAGAGTTTGCCTACGCCATTCAGTATGAGTAGCTGCTAGGAACTGGTATGTCCTGCAGACTGATTCTGTAAGTACTTCATAAACATGTGTTGCATCCTGATATGTGTTTGACTCGATTCATTACATATAACCATATAATCATATAACAATTACAGCACGGAATCAGGCCATCTCGGCCCTTCTAGTCCGTGCCGAACACGTATTCTCCCCTAGTCCCATCTACCTGCACTCAGACCATAACCCTCCATTCCTTTCCCGTCCATATAACTATCCAATTTATTTTTAAATGATAAAATCGAACCTACCTCCACCACCTTCACTGGAAGCTCATTCCACACAGCTACCACTCTCTGAGTAAAGAAGTTCCCCCACATGTTACCCCTAAACTTCTGTCCCTTTAATCTCAAGTCATGTCCTCTTGTTTGAATCTTCCCTACTCTCAGTGGGAAAAGCTTATCCACGTCAACTCTGTCTATCCCTCTCATCATTTTAAAGACCTCTATCAAGTCCCCCCTTAACCTTCTACTCTCCAAAGAATATACATGGTGTCAGAGTGAATCTTACCTACTCCATTCACGTTTATCGGGTTTTTGTTTTTTTAATTTGTTTATGTGCCAGTTATCTCTATCATGGCAAACTCGTCTCGCCGTCCTAGTCGTCTGATCTTTGATTCTGCCAATGCTGAACGCTGGCATCTTTACGAGCGTGACTCCAATCACTATGTTCGCATCGCTCATCCTGATGTGCGTGCTTCTGTATTACTCAACTTAGCTGGCCGAGAGGCAATGAATCGTGCCGACAATTTCACATTTGAGCCTACAAATGGACAGGTCCTAGTGCCTGAAGAGACGATTGATGACCCTGCCGTCTTACTTGCAAAGTTCAGACACTTGTGTGACCTGCCCTCAAACTACATTATTGAACGTACCACGCTTTATGCTCATATGCAACATATTGATGAACCAATTGAACGTTTTGTCACCGACTTAAAACAGATGGCCGCACGCTGCCAGTTTCGTGATCTGTGCGATTAACTCACCCGTGACAAAATTGTTGGAGGTATGCTTGATAGCACGTTAAGGGATGAACTGTTCCGTAACACTGACCTGACCCTTAATCAAGCCGAGCATGCCTGTCGGATTGCTGAGATAACATCTTCTCACACTAGGTCTGTGACCTCCGGTCAGCGTTCGCAGTATAGTGTCAATCTTACAGACACTTTCTCTCGTAACAGCCGTTCCCAGCCCTCCCCGGCCTGGCAGCAGGGATCGTCTGCTGCTTGATGTCCTAATTGCAACTATTTTCATTCAATGGGTCAACAGTTCTGTATTGCTTATGGTAAAGCCTGTAATTTTTGTAAGAAATTAAACCACTTTGCAAGATGTTGCCGTTCCCGTGCGACTCAGTCCACCATAAGGACAAGCCTGCACCTGTTACAACACAAGCTTGCTGATAACAAATACCAAGAGCCTGACTCGCCATTCCCCGCTCAGCTCTCTGAAAGTACAGATAACAGTTCAGCCATCCACTCTCTCCTCCCTTTATTGTTGGGAAGTCTGTGACTATAGAAACTGACCACCAGCCGCTGGTCACTATTTTGAATAAACCCATTCACGCTGCCCCAGCTCGCCCCCAACGGATAATGGTGTAACTGCACCAGTTTGATTTCAACATTGTCTGTACGAAAGGCAAGGACATGCACATAGCTGACACTCTATGTAGAACCCCACGCAAAACCAACGAAGAACAACCCTCTGAACAGGACCAGTTCTCAGTAATGAAGGTATCGTATGTTCCTACTGATTGTTTGAGCAGCCTGGCAGAACACACGGCTGTTGACGAGACTTTACAATTGCTGTCCGCAGTCATCCGGCGTGGCTGGTCAGATAAACAACACAACACCCCGCTCACAATCCGCCCATACTTCCTGGTTTGCGACAAAATGGTGTTAGTTAATGTAGTTAAGGGCCACAAGGCAGTTGTCCCAGCTGTCCTCTGGGACGAGTACTTCGACGCCATCTACAGGGGTCACCCCGGTGTGCAGGCAACCCTACAACGGGCACAAAGCATGTTTTACTGGCCTGGTATGACCAAGTACATACGTGATAAAACTGAAGTCTGCACCGTCTGCAAAAGCCTGACGCCACATCAGCTGAAGCAGCCCTTACTGCCGCACCCGGTTCCTCCTCTCCCGTGGTCCACGTTAGCCACCGATATATTCGAATGGCATTGAAAACAATATCCGGTACTTATTCGGGCTGGTTCAACATCGATCTACTCCAAACCATTGCATCTGAAGCGGTTATCGAGAAGTTGCAGCACCACTTCTCCGTGCACTGCTCCCCTGCACGTCTTCTGTCCGACAAGAGAAGTCAGTTCACCAGCCAGTCTTTCAAAAACTTTGCAAAACGATGGGACTTCCGACATATTACCAGCAGCCCTGAGTTCCCGCAGTCCAACAGACTCGCCGAACGAGCCGTCCGAAGCGCGAAACAACTAATGGAGCGTTCATACCTTGCAAAATCTACCTAGACCTGCTCAATTTCAGGAACATTGCCAGGGATCCCATACTGGGTTACCCAGCCCAACGACTTATGTCTCGCCAAACCCGTGCTGCCCTGCCTGTACCCCAGCAGCTTTTGCAGCCACGAGTTCGTTCTCCGCCTGCGGTCCAGAAACAACCACAATTCAAACGCGATACACAGAAACATGTTTTTTTGACAAATCCAGTAAGCTGGTGGTTCGCCTCCAAACCAACAAGAGCTATGGCCGTCTGGGTCACATCCACAGCCCTGCTAAAGGACCGCGCTCTTATCTGGTTGAAGCGGATGGAGCCATTTACAGACGCAACCGCCAACATCTCCTTCCAGTGAAGGAACCGCATCCTGCGACTCCGTATCCAGATGTCTCGCGTTTTGTATTCCCTCCCACTACCGGTCCTGCTACCCCACTATCAGAGAACGTTTCCACCGCGGCCACCCGCGGCGTTCGGCACCTGGCTCGCCTATCACACCACCTCCCGCCCTGTCGGGTCCCCGGTCACATCTCCCGTTCCCTCCCCAGTATCTTCTCTGGTGAAAGGAGGTGAAGCGGGTTTGTACTGCACACGTGCCAGACGGGTTAGCAGGCCACCCATTAGATACGGTGATTTTGTGTAACATGGTGCTTAGCCACCATGTTCCTATGTACCGATGCTTTCTTATTGTTTCTACAAGGAAAGATGTAGATTGGTTATTTCCTACTAGCCAATTGTAGTGCTTGTCAGTGGTTACTCCACCCAATATGCGTTTTATATTAGCAAGAGTTTGACTTCGCCATTCAGTATGAGTAGCTGCTCGGAACTGTTTTGTCCTGCAGACTGATTCTGCAAGTACATTTAATAAACATGTGTTGTATCCTGATATGTGTTTAACTCGACTCATTACAGGTGCCCTTTGTGGCGCCAGTCAAGTAAACACAGAAGTATTAGGTGTCCTTGAGACTCTTGAAAGGCGCCCATAAATAAAATTTATTATTATTATTATTATTAGATAAAAAAAGAAAGTAAATTAAAGTTTATTAAGTGAATTACTTTGTCAAATCGAACAAAACTTGTTACTGCACACCCCAGGCAAATGGTGAATAAGGTGGGCCTAAAATTGTTGCACTATCATGTACAGTTTTAACTGTATTTCTGGTACATACAAACAAATATATATATATACATACAAGATGAGAGTTTTAGTTATAGATAGATAAATGCTGGCCAAGATCCTGGAGCACATCATAATCTAAATCACGAGGGTTTTACTCTGCACATGTCAATCCACTGAAGATAGACACAAAATGTTGGAGTAACTCAGCGGGACAGGCCGCATCTCTGGAGAGAATGAATGGGTGACATTTCGAGTTAATCCACCTTATGCCCTCAAGGGAATACTTACCGTCTCTCTCTCAGACCAAGCTGTTGATCACCTTTCATAAACCTTATGGCTTAGCAGCAAGTTTTTAGTTAGATTGCAGTAAACAGTGTTTCTTTGCTCCACTGAAGGAATGTCATACTTGTTATTAGTTGTTGCCGTTGAGGAGGAAAGAAAGGGAACTTGCATTTATAGAGCACCTTATAGAGCAGCTGAAAGCGCCCTATAGCCAAAGGAATCCAACAACTGGAAGGAATGAACGATAAGGTGTTTGATGGAAGAAACAATAGTTGAGAGAGCTGTGAGAAAGACAATGGAGAATTTCCAAAAGGTTTTGTGAGGGTTATGAAATCTATTTGCACAAATAAGAATGAAAATGGAATAGATACATAGATACATAGAAAATAGTTGCAGCAGTAGGCCATTCGGCCCTTCGAGCCTGCACCGCCATTCAATATGGTCATGGCTGATCATCCAACTCAGTATCCCGTACCTGCCTTCTCTCCATACCCCCCGATCCCTTTAGCCACAAGGCTAATGATGAACCAAGCAATGAAATGGCGGCCAAAATCTGTGCCCTGCACAGTAGGTTACTAATGCAGCCGAGAATCTACTGAAACATCCACTCCAAAAGAGGCCATTCATCCCCCTGTTCCAATGCTTGAGCTCATTTCCTTGCAGAAGCTGGCAGGCCCTAGAAGTATTTAGAGTCATATGGGGCATGGAGCCAGGCAGCACAAAACTGTTCGCCCCAACTTGTTCAGGCCAATCAAGGTGTCCCATCTAGGCTAGCTGCAACTGCCCACATTTGGCCCGTATCCCTCTAAACCTTTCCAACATGTTGTTACATCCTCCTTCAACTCTAAATATATAACCCATCTTCCTTCAGCATTGAATCTGATTTCCTGGCCTTTTAAAGACAATTATATCTCACAATAATTCACTACAACAAACATTTCTCCTGAGTTTTTATCCTAGATCCCCAGTTTTTCTATCAGATCTAATAGACGAGGGGAACTCCTAACAATTCTAAAGTCGATGGATTTTACTAGACACCAGCTTGTTTCAGAGATCATGTACATCTGTGCCAGACCCTGTGTGTAGGAAAGAACTGCAGATGCTGGTTTAAATCGAAGGTAGACACAAAATGCTGGAGTAACTGAGCGGGACAGGAAGAAGAGGGGTCTCGACCCAAAAACGTCGCCCAGTCCTTCTCTCCAGAGATGCTGCATGACCCGCTGAGTTACTCCAGCATTTTGGGTCAACCTTAGTGTCAAAACCCGTCCTTTAACCAGCTTGCACTCAAGGTCACTCAACTCAGGGCGGCACAGTGCACGGAGGTTAAGTGACTGCCTTACGGAGCCAGATACCCGGGTTCGATCCTGACTATGGGCTCTGTCTGTACGGAGTTTGTACATTCTCCCTGTTGTAAAATTGTAAATTGTCCCCAGTGTGTAGGATAGTGCCAGTGTACAGAGTGATCACTGGTCGCCAGTTGTGGAGCTCCAACCGGCGCGGCCTTGTTGGCTTTGGAAGCCGCGGCCTCCAGTACGGAAGCGGCCGTTCCAGGTGTCCCATGCCGCTGTGAAGATTCTCCCGACGCCGGAGCACCATCACCCGGCAAGAACGGCCAGGAACATCGGGCCTCCGTAGAGGCAACTGTGGAGGCCTCAATGGGCCCGACTATGGGTGAACTGGGGTTGGGGACTGGACATTGTGCCTCCCCTCATGGTGGGAGCCATTGTGGGGGGATGTTCTTTATGTTTAAATCTCTTATTAATGTTATGTCTGTATTCTTTCTTTATGTGCTGCATTGGCAAGAAGCATTTCACTACACCTAGGTGTATGTGACCAATAAATAACCTTTGAACCTTTGTCAGCTTGGACTCGGTGGGCCGAAGGGCCTGTCTCCATGCTATATCTCTCAAGCTCAGGATCAATAAACCAATGCTCTACCATTTCTAAAAAATACTCTGAAATTTGTGGATTTAAAACAGGAAATAGAATCATTGCTGCCTGTATAAATAGAACATAATTAACCATGGCATCATAGTCTAATTGGTCAAAACTGAATAAACCATATTACATTTAAACTGAAAGAGTAAACATTTAATCTTGGGCAGTCCCTTGGAATCATGGATGACTCACTGCCACTCCAGTTTTGTGGTCCTTAGGGGGGGGCCAGTGTGGGAACCGTGGACTTTTGCTATGATTGGGGCAGAAGGTGCATGGCAGGATGGGTGGGGGGGCGGATAGGAAAGGTTTCTTCTGTGCGCTGCCAATGTATTGAGGTTGGAATATTCCCCTGAATGCTCCTTCTCCACTACTACCATGGGCTCGGGATTCCCAGGAATCCGTTAGATAGCGTACTTATCCAAGCTATCTTTAGCACATCCTGGAATTGTTTCCTCCATCTGCCTGGTAATCATTTCCTGTGACTGAGTTTAGAGCAGAGTATTCCTCTTGGGAGACTGATATTGGGCACGTGAATGACTGGGCCTGCCCAACGAGGCTGACCAAGTGTAACTGGGGCCACAGTGCTGCAGATGTTGGGCTGGGAGAGGACGCATTGAAGTAGATTGGCATCCTGAAACCAGCTAACGGCAGAGGTAACAATAAATACTGTGCATGATCCTTGACAAGTGGAGGTGGGTTAATCAATGGGGACACAAGTGATTGCAGATGCTGTAATGACAGAGTTACATCATGGTTGACAAGCAATTCAACCAAGGATGTGGTGAAGTATCTTAAAAGGGACAGAAGACTTTGGATCGACACAAAATACTGAAGCAACTCATCTGGTAAGGCAACATCTCCGGTGATGCCACATATTAATTTTTTCCAGAGATGCTTCCTGACCCGCTGAATTTCTTCAGCATTTTGTACCTATCTTCGGTATAAACCAGCATCTGCATTTCTTTGTATTACACAATGATTTGGACCTCTGCTTTCCCAAGCTCATCATTCTCATCTCAGTTTTCGCTTGGCCAGCTTACAACCCGGCTACATGAACATTGATTTCTCTGATTCCTCCCCCACGGTCGTTCTACTAGTTCAACTTTGTATCCTTGTATCCCTGTCGTTAGCACATCTTCCACAGCCAACAATGGGCCATTATGGACTCCACCATTTCTGAGGTCATCTGTTGCTAGCCCTGTTTTGTTCTGGCCTTCTCTATCTTTCAGTCTGAAGAAAGGTTCCGACCCAAAACATCACCTATTCCTTTTCTTCAGAGATGTTGCCTGACCCGCTGAGTTGCTCCAGCATTTCTTTTTGTCTCATGTTAACTCCGAGATTATTTACCCTGATTCATCACCATCTCCGTTGCATCCAGCCGCTACCAGGATGGTCTATAGTGAACCTCATGGGCCTCAGTCCTTGCTTGGCCAGTGCTTCCATTGAAGACATCACTGTGACATACACATCATAAGAAAGCCCAGAGCTGACTGCTTCTCATAAGTCGGAAGCCTCAAGAAAGAGACAGAATCAGTTACCACACCATGTCCCCAAATCCAACTGTGTTATTTGAGTAGCTGAGAATTCGCTTATTAAAGAATTGCCATAGAAACACATCGTGTTTTGCCAAGTATAAATGAATCACAGCAACCGCACAAGGTTTACAAAGTAGTCCCCACAGTAAAATAAGGTGTGGTCTATGATAAATCATTTAGCTCCAGAAGAGAGAGGCTTCACAGATTTGCCAATGTCTGAAGAACAACCGCAGTATTTTGTTTCTCCTCTCTGCTTTGGCCTGTTTTGGTACATTGCAAGTTTTCATTTCATTTCATTCACTGAATATTCAACCAATATTGGGGGGGAAGGTCTATTCTAAACATACATAGCCATTGCCAGAAATATAGGCCACAAGTTGGTGAGATTTTGCAGCACAAGATAAACTCTTGCCTAGCAGTGGCCAGGGTTTCAGCATCTTATGGAGAACACAAGGAATAAAAACTTTTTGCCGAGATCATTGTCGCAAAACATTTGAATCACCGACCCCCATATTGGTCAGTTTGTGTTTGCGATAATGTCAACACTGTTTAACCGGTCACATGTTCACCTTTGCACTTTGCCCTTTCATGGCAACTGCTTCCTCAACTTGCATTATAAATACCGGCTCCTGCAGCTAATGAGGGAGCGCTGACTTCACTTGATCTACAGCCTTCCCGTCTGTTACAGCTGCCCATGTGAGTAACAAGGCAGAAATATGGCATATCAATCAACTCCTGCTTTGGAAGCTCCTGCCCTCTTCCATTAGAGAACCATTAGGATACCACAAACTCTGTTTGTATTCAGTATATCCACAGTCCTTCCTTACTGCAGTGGTGGAGGCCATTGCACCCATCAAGTCTATTCTGGCTCTCCGAGCAATCGTAAAAGTTTGTAGGTTAATTGGCTTGGTAAACGTAAAACAAAGTGTGTGTAGGACAGGGTTAATATGCGGTGATCGTTGGTCGGCGCGGACTCGGTGGGCCAAAGGGCCTGTTTCCGCGCTGTATCTCTAATCTAAACTAAAAATCTCAGGCTTCTGTAGCAGCTGCAGGGTCTGATGTACCACCTGAAATAAGTAAACATTGAGAATAGATGCATGCAAACCCTTCACTCCCAACCCCACCCCATCCATTGACTCCGTCTACAGCTCACACTGCCTCAGGAAAATCACAGACCACACACACCCAGTCATTCTCCCTGCACCCCTCTCCCATCGGGCAGAGGTGCTGCCTGACCCGCTGAGTTACTCCAGCACTTAGTGTCTTTCTGTGGTCGTAACCTACATCAGTAGCAACTTGTTATTACATTTTGTAAATAATAATTTCATCCAATGAAATGTCCATGAAGCACAAAACTACACCTGATTTGACTAGACTTTCTGCACTCGGTCCACATAGTCTGAAGCAGACACATTACACATGATTAGTCATTGCGTGACCCAAGATTAGATCAGGGTGTGAGGACTGTCAATGATCTCATCTGAAGGGAGCATAGAATTATGAAGGAACAAAGTCGAGGCAAAACCTTCATCCCACTTGCTGCTTGACTGCACCGCATATAATCACAGAGCAAACACCAAACTCATGTGTCTTGCCCAGCGTTTCCAGAGTCTCAAATATGGATGTACAACTCCAAAACAACACAGAAACCCACCCCTTTCATATACATTTGCTAAGTTAGATCTATTCCAATATTGACCCTGTAAGAGATTTAACTAAGATTTTTATTGCTTCTTACAGAGTGCTGAGGTATTCTAAAGTCATCCGAGTGTTAAATTATAGGGCACTGTCCTATGCTCACATATTACAGGAAGAGAGAAGGGCACTTGGAGATCAGGAGTCACACGAACATGTGGTTTTATAACCCGATGGTCTGCTTCGAAACTCCACTCTGCTGAGATATAAACAGATGGACAACCATGTTCCTCAAGCTGAGTTATTCTAAAGTGACTGCGAGGTCAGGATTGACCTCCCATTGTGCCTCCAACAGAAGATAATAACAGGCGGCTATGAAGCAAATAGTCACTTTTTTGATTTTTCCCATTTTTATTCCTTAGTAACAATCAACTTTATATTTGCTTATATGATTTAAACCTTTCAAATGCAATCTGGACCCACTTCTCAAAGGTTCCATGTGCCACCACTAGAGGGAAGCCCTCTCTGGTGATGTCAACACTTTGACTGCCAATGCTTAGTTTAGAATTCTGAGACACAGCATGGAAACTGGCTCTTTGGCCCACCAAGCCCACACAACAATCGATCACCCGTTTCAATGTCATCCCATGCCCTACACACTCGGGGCAATTTATAGATGCCAATTAACCTATAAACCTGCACGTCTTTGGAATGTGGGAGAAAACCGGAGAACCCGGAGGAAACCCACGTGATCACAGGAAGAACAGGCAAACTCTACACAGACAGCACCCGTGGTCATAATCAAACCCGGGTCTCTGGCGCTGTATGCCAGTGACTCTACCACTGCGCTACTGTGCTTTAAATATGGTAAGGGGGACGAGGTGAAATTGGATATTTGGAGCTTAATTTCCATATCCAATTACACCGTGGTAACTAAAACTAAGATTCTTTGCACATTGGTTTTCTAATAGTGAAATTGGGGAAGGAAACACTGGGAGTAAACTGTGCAGTTAGCTTCTCGACATGTAGTTGGATTTAGTTTGAACATGAGCACAAATGAACACAAGAAACAGAATGGGTAGTAGAGGCCATTCTGCCCAACATGTGTGGTTTGCCAATCAATAAGTTAATGGCTAACCTTTCCCGCACTAACCCAATGACACTTGACCCCCTCAACATCTGAACATCTATCACTATCTGCCTGAATAAAACCAGCAACTGAGCCTTCATAGCCTTCTCTGGTAGAGAAGTTCAGCGGATCCTGAATGGTCATCCACTGATTTTGAGTACTCCCAGTTCTCGCCAACTCACTCAAAACAAGGGGCCAAACGCAGGCAAATGAACTGGTTCAGATAGACATCCTGGTTGGCATGGCGGAATTGGGCCGAAGGATCTGTTTCCATGCTCTATAACTCGATGACTCTAAGACCTCACTGACCACCAAGCACCCACTGACAATCCAATCCTAGTTTGTTCTCCCAAAATTCCCCTCATCTCCACAAACACACCGCACAGATTATATCTCTCACATTTACACTAGAGGCAATGTACTTGGCCATTTAACCTCCTAATTCACATGCCCTTGGGATGTGGGAGGAAATCCACACAGTCACAGTGAGAAGGTGATATCCATATAAATAAGTAGGAAGGAACTGCAGATGCTGGCTAGACACCAAAGAGAGACACAAAATGCTGGAGTAACTCAGCGGGACAGGCAGCATCTCTGGAGAGAAGGAATGGGTGACATCTCAGGTTGAGACATTTCTTCCGTCTGAAGAAGGTCTTGATCTGGACTTTGTGTCTTCCCCCACAGTGGGAATCACTGTGGGGGGGATGTTTTTATGCTTTGGTGTTGAATTTCTTCATGAATACTGTGTTGTATTTTTATTAGTGTGCTGCAAGGACATCAGAATTTCCCCTGAATAAGGGGATTAATAAAGTCTATCAATCAATCAATCTGAAACGTCATTGATTCCTTCTCTCCAGAGATGCTGCCTGCCCTGCTGAGTTACTCTTGCATTTTGTGTCTATCTTCCATGTATATAAGGTCAGGAGTGAATAAAGATCTCTGGAGCTGTGAGGCAGCAGCTCCAACCACTGCACCACTGCACCGCCCAGGAGGAACTGATGTTCAGAAATTCATGAGTGACTTTTCTGCTTAAGACTAAAGTTCTCAAGGTCACGTCTCCAGTCGAAGTGGTTCAGGAAATCACAGCAGAAGTCAAGCTAGCTCAGGGCACGAGAACTAGCAGACAACAATTTGCTGTTCCCAGCACAGCATGTACTTAGCGTCCAATAACTTGTTTATATTCAAGGATATTTAATGAATAAAGCATTTCCTTCATCTTGTAAGCAGGCGGGTCACAGGAATTACATGTGAAGTCGGACCTTAAAGAAAAGCTACCTTGAAAAGACTATACAGTACATTACTTATGAGGCTACAAAATAACATTGGAGGTTTTCATCAATTTCAGCTGTCAGATTAACATTTTAATTTTGACTCTATTCCCCAGAGTTTGGCAGCAATCAGGATTATGCAGTCAATTCCTTCCGCACGCAACTCACCAAGTGGATCACAGCTTTGCACTGACTAAGCTCCTCATTCAGAAATTATTACTAATACTCTATTGAGCTCAAACATCTCGTTGCAGATCAAAAGGGCTTGCAACCCTACAGCACCGACCGCTCAGTCTCAGGGCTATTCGGACGACAAGTTCTTTTTTTTGTGAAAAAGGTCTGAAGGAGGTTCTTGACCCAAAATGTCACCCATTCCTTTTCTCCAGAAATGCTGTCTATTCCGCTGTGTTACTTCAGCTTTTTGTGTCTATTTCGGTTTAAACCAGCATCTGCAGTTACTTCCCACACACAAGTATTTTTTTGTCATGCAGAGACTAATGTAGCCATTAATGTGACAGCCACAGTGAGCTTCCATTCACTGTAATGTGATGGCAACGAGATAATCTGTTTTCAAATTATTTTAAATCGAGTGACAAATGCCAGCCAGGTCATGAGGGAATCAGCCCAGCCTTTCCGCAAATTTAGACTTAGTAATTTATTATTGCCATTTACTGAGGTACAGTGAAAAGATTTTTGTTGCGTGCTATCCAGTCAGCAAAAAGACTATACTTGATTACAATCAAACTACGCATGATTACAATCAAATTTAGAGTCATCAAGAGATTCAGCACGGAAATAGGTCCCCGTTGATCCACTGAATCTGTGCTGGCTCCTAAAGTCCCATTAACATTAATCCTATTCCAGCTCAATTTATTTTCCTCACGTTCAAATCAATTGCCCCAGATCTCACCACTCACTTACACAAGGGCCGATTTACAGCAGATGACTAACATACACGTCCTTGAGATGCGGGGGGAAACCCACGTGCGGTCACAAGGAGAACGTGCAGACTTCACACAGGCAGCAGCAGAGGTCAGGATTGAGCCTGGGTTGCTGGAGCTGTGAGGCAGCAGCTCTCTGCCTCTCTGTCAACGGGGTGCCTGGATTTCTCCCTGTCCACAAGATGGCAGTAGGTGGCAACAGTAAAACACAAGAGCTCCAATGTTGCAGCCCTCCCGCAGGACTGCACTGAAGACCAGCTCAGGTGATGATGCTTGTGCATCACAAGTCAGGCTTTGCCAATGGCTTAATTACCAGTGACCAATTCACAGCACCAATTCAACCGGTTGGCGTGCCAACCATCTGGACACAGCGGAAGAGCAGCTGCTCCACAAGGTCTCCACCAGAGAATCATCGGTGCCAACAACACGTACAAAATTGGTGGAGCAAGTTTGCACATTTGTTTAGTTAAGTTTTGTTTCGAGATACAACGTGGAAACAGGCCTTTCGGCCCACTCAGTCTGCGCCGACCAGCGATTCCCCCGCACACCAGCACTATCCTACACACTAGGGACAATTTACCATTATACCAAGCCAATTAACCTACAAACCTGTACGTCTTTGGAGTGTGGGACGAAACTGGAGCACCCAGAGAAAACCCAGGCAGGTCACGGGGAGAACGTATAAATTCTGTACAGAAAGCATCTGTGGTCAGGATCGAACCTGGGTCTCTGCCGCTGTAAAGGGCCTGTCCCGCTTACGCTTTTTTTGCCGGCAACTTGCCAGCGCCCGTCATAGTTGCAGCAGGTCGCTGCAAAATTAAACATTTTGAACATTTTCGGCAACCTGCTGCGACTATGACGGGTGCCGGCAGTCGCCGAAAAAAATCGCGTAAGTGGTACAGGCCCTTAAGGCCGCAACTCTACTGCATCGGGAACGTGCCGTCCATATAATAGTTCCTAAGTTCATTAGTTCTAGGAGCAGAATAAGCCCATTTGGCCCATCAAGTCTACTCCACCATTCACTCATTAAATTTCTTTATTTATATAGCACATTTTTAGTCAACTTGCATTGACCCCAAAGTGCTTCACATAATTACATCCACACACACTTATAACTTATCTATCTTTCCCTCTCAACCCTATTCTCCTGCCTTCTCCCCATAACCCCTGACACCCGTACTAATCAAGAATCTGTCAATCTCCACCTGAAAAATATCCATTGACTTGGCCTCCACAGCCGTCTGTGGCAATGAATTACACAGATTCACTGCCCTCGTACTAAATAAATTATTTCTTATCTCCTTTTTAAAGGTACGTCCTTTTATTCTAAGGCTGTGGCCTCAGGATCTGGACTCTCCCACTAGTGGAAACATCCTCTCCACATTCACTCTATCCAGGCATTGAAATCTGGTAGAATGGAGCTGAAACACTTCTTTGCTGATCACAATTGATCGCAGCCTGTGCAAGACAGCTGGTGGCCTGACTTGTGGGAATGGAAAATCAATACCTGCCCTTGCGGTGCTATTGCAGGGAACAGGTCACGCAGACAATGGCCCAGCAACAGAAAGAGTAGGTGCATTAATGGAGCGTTATTGATCAGCCAGAGCACGTGCCTCTTGAAGAGATGTCTCTCCGGATATTGTGCTGCTTTCAGCAGCCAGGACTGAGTGGAATAGCTTGGTGTGGCGAGAGAATGTCAGGTTGCTGTTGGTGCAAGTCTGATAACCTCCGAGGGATATTTGGCTTCTCCCTCGAGGCCAGAAGCAGACCTGGAGCCGATCCATGAGAATTCTTGCTTTGTAGACTCACCTACTGATTGTGCAATGAGATACTGTGTTGCACCGCTCAGACATGATTACAGTGCGGTCTCTGTAGCTGTTGGGATATGATTAACCATTTGACAACTCAAATCCTTTTCATAGCAAAAGGATTTGCGTATAAGCGCAGGGAGGTTCTACTGCAGTTGTACAGGGTCTTGGTGAGACCACACCTGGAGTATTGCGTACAGTTTTGGTCTCCTAATCTGAGGAAAGACATTCTTGCCATAGAGGGAGTACAGAGAAGGTTCACCAGACTAATTCCTGGGATGGCAGGACTTTCATATGAAGAAAGACTGGATGGACTCGGCTTGCACACGCTAGAATTTAGAAGATTGAGGGAGGATCTTATAGAAACTTACAAAATTACAGGCCAGATGCAGGAAGATTATTCCCGATGTTGGGGAATTCCAGAACAATGGGTTACAGTTTAAGGATAAGAGGGAAGTCTTTTAGGAACGAGATGAGAAAATCATTTTTCACACAGAGAGTGGTGAATCTGTGGAATTCTCTGCCACAGAATGTAGTTGAGGCCAGTTCATTGGCTAGATTTAAGAGGGAGTTAGATGTGGCCCTTGTGGCTAAAGGGATCAGGGGGTATGGAGAGATGGCAGGTATGGGATATTGATTTGGATGATCAGCCATGATCATATTGAATGGCGGTACAGGCTCGAAGGGCCGAATGGCCTACTCCTGCACTTATTTTTTATGTTTCTATGTGTGCAAAGGATAAGACACAAAATGCTGGAGTAACTCAGCGGGTCAGGCAGCATCTCTGCAAATCATTCCATGCTTTACCCCTTCCCATTCTCTGTAATCTTCCTTCTGCATTCCAACATGTCCATACTTTACTGTTTCTATTGGCAAAGCATCTCCAAGTTTGATTGTTCTACAATAGATCCCTGCCAAGGCCTAAAGCTCTGGAATCCCCCACCATGAACTCCACAAACAGCAGTCAGTCTTCTGATAATGCAATCGTTAAAACTCAGCGCAATGTCAAGGCTTTTGGTGGTCTGCCCTGTAACCTTGCGATATGGCTCAGTGCCAAATTGTGGATTGGCAACCCTCTTTAGAAGCGAATATTCAGTGATGTTAAAGGTGCTAAATAAATGCAAGTTGATGCTTTGTGAAGCCTTTCACGGCATCAGGACGAGTTACAGCACTTCACACAGTTATTTCAATATAAAACAAGAGTACAAAAAACTGCTGCACTGAAAATACTCTGTAAATCAGGCTACAGCCATGGAGAGAAAAATTGACTTTGATCAACAGACTTTTGATCAAAGGCCTGCACACATGTAGCATTAATTCATTATCTCTCCTTAAAAATGCAGTCTGTCCTATTGTTTCCAACTTGTCTGTTATTTTATCATTTTCTTCTGCATTCCTCCTTACCTTTCCATCCAGCTTCGACCCCACAGTGATTTAGTATTTCTGACTTTAGGATTCAACCTGAACAAATCTGCCACACCAACATAAATCTGTTCACACCATCTTTTACCTCAGTGTGGCCCATTGCACTTCATGGCTGTAGGAATATTCTCATCATCTCAAAGGTCAGTTTATTGCCACCTTGACTGGCAGGGTGGCTGGACTGGCAGATGTTTTTGACTCTTGGGTGATGTTCAGCTTACAAATACCAAGAGACACTTTCATGTTACAATTAGTGCATGTTAGTTACACAGTGGTATGACAGCCTTTCCAGTGAACCTAGTGGGGTTAAAGAGTGGACACAACACAAGCTGTCCAGACTACATCTCAATCCCCATTTCACATCCAGAATAATGAGACAGCCAGATGCTGAACCATCAGGATTTCAGAACAATCAGATCCTGGATTATTGAAGTTTTTCCATAATTAAGTACTTTTGAGGTATACGCACTATAATGCAAGAACAAGGCAGTCAATTGGATTGAACTGCTCAATTATGTTCGATGAGCAACACCTTTTGAACAATTAATTGATAGATACAGCATTGAAACAGGCCCTTTGGACCATTGAGTCTGCACCGACCATCGATCATTCATTCACACTAGTTCTATGTTATCCCACTCACATCCACTGTCTACACACTGAGGGGCAATCTACAAAGGCCAATTAATCTACAAATCTGCACTTTTTGGGAACGTGGGCGGAAACCAGAGCACCTAAAGAAAACCACCAGGGAGAACATGCAAATTCCACACAGGCAGCACCCAAGGTCAGGATCAAAGTGGGGCCTCTGGAGCTGAGCGGCAGCAGCTCGACCAGCTGCACCACTGTGTCGCTTTTGCATGGGATTCTCAGAGCACCCCTCTCTTACACAAAACAATTGCTTTGGAAACTTGGCAGGGGCCTTGGTTTAATGTCTTACAGTATGTGAAAGACAACTGTGGCAACAGTGCGGCTCATGGTCAGTACCTCATGGGAGTCCCAACCCCATTCATCCAACCCCATGCCCCCAACCCCACCTGCTCCATCACGGCAATAGATCCATTTCTTGAGAGATACCCTCACATATCAGCTCTCGTAATAATGTTATTTTCCCAAATTGGCACAAAGTGTGTCGGAAAATACTGGAAATACTCAGCAGATCAAGCCATATATCTGTGGGAAGAGAAACAAAATTAAAGTTTCAGGTCAAAGTCTGTTTCTCTTCCCACAGGTGCTGCCTGACCTGTTCAGTATTTCCAACATGTTCTGGTTTTATTTTTGATTTCCAGAATAATCAGTATTTTCTATTCTGATTTTCACTCAGAGTGTCTGCCTAAGGTCAATGCTCCAATCGGCAGAGTTGGTCCTGAACTCACTGCTCTCCTATTTTGACAGCGATTTTGTAATATCTGGAAAGAGTTCATCTGGGGAATGACAGGATATATAAAGAATGTGTTTAACAGAATCAACTAAATTGCTTTGAATTGCTTTCGGCCCCTCGAGTCAGCACAGCACAGCCATTCATTGTGATCATGGCTGATCGTCCCCAATCAATAACCATATAATAACCATATAACAATTACAGCACGGAAACAGGCCATCTCGACCCTTCTAGTCCGTGCCGAACACATAATCTCCCCTAGTCCCATATACCTGCGCTCAGACCATAACCCTCCATTCCTTTCCCATCCATATAACTATCCAAACCCCGTGCCTGCCTTCTCTTGATTCCACCAGCCCCCTAGAGCTCTATCTAACTCTCTCTTAAATCCATCCAGTGATTTGGCCTCCACTGCCCTCTGTGGCAGGGAATTCCATAAATGGAAAATGGGAAATATTTTGAACCATGGAAAATATTAATTGATCACTTAAAATGAGAAGCAAGAAGCGAGCTGCTGGAGGAACTCAACAGGTCAGGCAGCATTTGTGGAAGCAGAGGGAGAGTCGACTAATGCAGGCTCTGGACTTGAAACGCTGACCAACCCTTTGCCTCAGCAGGGGCTGCCTGACCCACTGAGTTCCTCCAGCACTTTGCTTTCAGCTCCGGATCCCAGCATCTGCAGTCCCTGCTTAAATTGAAAATCACTGCGGTGAACAAAGAGCAAGGTACCACCAGAGGGCAGAGTGGAGCACAGTTTGGAAATAAAAGCTGAACTTCAGAAATAATCTGAAAGAAACGGGGACCCAGCTTGAGAAGGGTGGCCAGTTTTCACCTGAAACGTAGCTACATTTCTCTGGATTGTCTTTCCCATCTGGATACGGAGACTGCTGCAAATCTTCAATTTTTCATTGAAAGTCAGCATTAATGAAGGGTTTCGGCCCGAAACGTTGCCTATCTCCTTCGTTCCATAGATGCTGCTGCACCCGCTGAGTTTCTCCAGCATTTTTGTGTACCATTAATTCACTCGCCAACTTTGCCCACAACACTCCACAGACTGGAGCTTTCATTGTATAAGACATAGGAGCAGAAATAGGCCATTCAGCCCATCATGTCTACTCCACCATTCAATCATGGCTGATCTATCTTTCCCTCTCATTCTCCTGCTTTCTCCACATAAGCCTTGACACTCTCACTAATCAAGAACCTATCAATCTCCGCCTGAAAAATACCCAATGTCTTGGCCTCCACAGCCGTCTGTGCCAATGAATTATACGGATTCACTACCCTCTGACCAAAGAAATTACTCCCCCCCCCCCCCCCCCCCCCCCCCTCCCCACCACCACTCCCCTGCAAATTGTCTTACACCCACCCCTCCTGCCCATCACTGACATATATCATATATGGCATCTTTATAAAAGGATCTTGTCTGAAGGTGTTTCACTGGACCATTGTCAAACAACAAATATTGCCATGGCAACAAGACTGGGCAAGATACATAGGTTGTGTGAGCAAACGTTTTGGTGAAAGAGGCTGGACAGCCCCGGAGCAAGACGAAGGAGAGGTCGAAAGGCAGGGACAAAAATTGAATCACTCAGCAGGTCAGGCAGCTTCCGTGGAGAGAGAAACTGAAAGAGAAACTGAGCTGATATTCGATCCATGATCTCTTCTCAATACAGAATCAAGTTCTGATGATCCAAACCTTTAACTCTGTGCTCAGTGGGTCAGGCAGCATCTCTGGAGAACATGGATAGGTGATGTTTCAGGTCGAGACATTTCTTCAGACTGATGCAAAGACTTCAACACTGTTCCTTGTTCTACTGATGCGTCCTGCCCTGCTGCCTGTCTCCAGCATTTTTTGCTTTTATTTTATTTCCAATTTCCAGTAACTGTGACTTTTCTTTTGCTTCAGATAGGCAGAGAAGTTGCTGGGGGAATTTCAGAAAGATTTAAAAAAACCCTGAAGAGTCATCGACCCGCATTTCTATGCAGCAGATGGTATGCCTTATTGCAATGGCAAGAAGATAAACACAGATAAACAGGAGATTAAACAACATCACTTTTAATTGATATAAAACACATCTGTTTCTCCAGAACAGCATCCATCATTGAAACTGGAAAGATGACCGATCGCATGTGAATGGACAACAACAAGCGCATGAAGAAGTAAGATGAGAAGGAGCAAGAACCTTTGGCATAATGTTAATGCAGAACAGGAAAAGCTAAACCAACTGGATCTTTCACTTGAGAAACTAAAAGGATGAAGGGATGTCTTAATTGAGGTTGTTTTGAAAATCGAGTGCTGGTGAGATAAAAGTAGGGGAAATATTTCCACGTGGTTGGGGATGAGTTCAAACCCAAAAGGTAATTCAAGGGAATGTCCTTATACCCAGAGAACAATAAGAATGTGGTGTGTAAGAAGGAACTGCAGATGCTGGTTTAAACTGAAGCTGGAGTAAGTCAGTGGGACAGGCAGCATCTCTGGAGAGAAGGAATGGGTGACGTTTCGGGTCGAGACAAGAATGTGGTATTTGCTGCTGCAAGAAGTAATGGCAAGTGATCATGCCATTGATTCACAGTTTTATTTGCTTGCAACACTTCAGTCAACAAAATAATCCAGGTGTCAAGACACCACCTTAACCGCACCTTCCCCTGGTTTAAGAAGTTGCTTCATAGTGAAGGAAAGACACACAGTGAAGGTCTGACTCGTGAAATTCCTGCTGTGTGAGCAAGATTACACAGGAGTTTAAAACCCTGTGTTAATAAATCCAGTGGTTTAGAATCTCCAACAACAGTGACTGGTCAGGCCATTCCCCGCCCCAGGGCCCTCTCCTCCCTCATCCACACCCCCATCCTCTTCACAACCCATCTGATCCCTTCTCCACGGTCTGGAATGATATCACTCTGCACTTTGAAATTGTAGTTGATTGAAATAATATAAAATATGAGAAAATATAGCAGGGGTACATATTTGTTGCACTACTTCAAGTCCTGGACTGCACGGGACCACATTATATTCTGAACATTATCTGGTTGTGTTAAATAGACAATAGACAATAGGTGCAGGAGTAGGCCATTTGGCCCTTCGAGCCAGCACCGCCATTCAATGTGATCATGGCTGATCATCCCCAATCAGTACCCCGTTCCTGCATTCTCCCCATATCCCCTGACTCCGCTATTTTTAAGAGCCCTATCTAGCTCTTTCTTGAAAGCATCCAGAGAACCAGCCCCCACCGCCCTCTGAGGCAGAGAATTCCACAGACTCACCACTCTCTGTGAGAAAAAGTGTTTCCTCGTCTCCGTTCTAAATGGCTTGCTCCTTATTCTTAAAGTAGCCCAAGATGACAGGAATCTAGAATATGAATCAAGAGTACATACATACTACATGTGGGCGGCACAGTGGAGCAGCAGGTGGAGCTGCTGCCTCACAACATCACAGGTCCTGGTTCAATCCTGACCTCGGGTGCTGAATGCGTGGAGTTTGCACGTTCTCCCTGTAACCATGTGGATTTCCTCCGAGTGCTCCGCTTCCTCCCACATCTCAAAGACCTCTGTAAATTAACCCTAGTGTGTAGGGAGCGGATGGGAAGTGGGATAACATAGAGCTAGTGTTGGAATGAGTGATCGATGGTCAGCGTGGACTCAGTGGGCCCTGGGGGCCTGTTCCATGCTGCATCTCTAAATTGAACTAAACTAAACTTAGAAAAGAGCATATTGAATGAAAGGATCTTCTGGCATGACCTCCGACATTCTCCAACTGGAAACTGTACCAACAAGTGGGACCTCATTCCAATGCCTGTGTATTTTGCTTCCCTGCATAGCTCTAAATGTAATTGTTCATCTGTTCAACACTGCAGCACGTCACCAAAAAACACATCCGCAAATCAACTGAGCTTAACTTTTCACATTCCACCAGATGAGATTCAAATGCTTTATGCAAGCACCACCCCTTTTAACTAAGGTGCTGGAAACTTTGGTAGATTTTATGGATCATGACATTGTAAAGCGAGCGTAAGAGAGGCCTGGGAGACGTTGGAGCAAGAGGAGGAGTTTCCGGGCGGTGAGTGTTTAAATCGGGCGCGGGGCTTTACTCCACAGAGGTCCGGGAGACGTTGGAGCAAGAGGAGGAGTTTCCGGGCGGTGAGTGTTTAAATCGGGCGCGGGGCTTTACTCCACAGAGGTCCGGGAGACGTTGGAGCAAGAGGAGGAGTTTCCTGGCAGGACAAATCAAAATAGGACGTACATGGTAAATGGTAGCGAATTGAAGAATACAGTTGACCAGAGGGATCTGGGAATAACCGTGCACAGTTCCCTGAAGGTGGAATCTCATGTAGATAGGGTGGTAAAGAAAGCTTTTGGTATGCTAGCCTTTATAAATCAGAGCATTGAGTATAGAAGGTACACAAAAATGCTGGAGAAACTCAGCGGGTGCAGCAGCATCTATGGAGGGAAGGAAATAGGCAACGTTTCGAGCAGAAACCCTTCTTCAGACTGATGGGGGGGGGGGGGGGGTGGGGGGGAGAAGGAAGGAAAAAGGGAGGAGGAGTACCCCGAGGGCGGGGGGATGGGAGGAGACAGCTCGAGGGTTAAGGAAGGGGAGGAGACAGCAAGGGCTAGCAAAATTGGGAGAATTCAACGTTCATGCCACCGGACGCAAGCAACCCAGGCGGAATATGAGGTGCTGTTCCTCCAATTTCCGGTGTTGCTCACTCTGGCAATGGAGGAGACCCAGGACAGAGAGGTCGGATTGGGAATGGGAGGGGGAGTTGAAGTGCTGAGCCACCGGGAGTTCAGGTAGGTTATTGCGGACTGAGCGGAGGTGTTCGGCGAAACGATCGCCCAACCTCCGCTTAGTCTCCCCGATGTAAATCAGCTGACATCTAGAGCAGCGGATGCAGTAGATGAGGTTGGAGGAGATACAGGTGAACCTTTGTCGCACCTGGAACGACTGCTTGGGTCCTTGAATGGAGTCGAGGGGGGAGGTGAAGGGACAGGTGTTGCATTTCTTGCGGTTGCAACGGAAAGTGCCTGGGGAGGGGGTGGTACGGGAGGGAGGGGAAGAATTGACAAGGGAGTTGCGGAGGGAGCGGCCTTTGTGGAAGGCAGACATAGGGGGAGATGGGAAGATGTGGCGAGTGGTGGGGTCACGTTGGAGGTGGCGGAAATGGCGGAGGATTATGTGTTGTATTTGCCGGCTGGTGGGGTGAAAGGTGAGGACTAGGGGGACTCTGCCCTTGTTGCGAGTGCGGGGATGGGGAGAGAGAGCAGTGTTGTGGGGTATGGATGAGACCCTGGTGCGAGCCTCATCTATGGTGGCGGAGGGGAATCCCCGTTCCCTGAAGAACGAGGACATTTCCGATGCCCTGGTGTGGAATGTGCAATGTAAGAATACATTGAGTATAGAAGTTGGGATGTAATGTTAAAATTGTACAAGGCATTGGTGAGACCAATTCTGGAGTATGGTGTACAATTTTGGTCGCCCAATTATAGGAAGGATGTCAACAAAATAGAGAGAGTACAGAGGAGATTTACTAGAATGTTGCCTGGGTTTCAGCAACTAAGTTACAGAGAAAGGTTGAATGTTAGGTCTTTATTCTTTGGAGCGCAGAAGGTTAAGGGGGGACTTGATAGAGGTTTTTAAAATGATTAGAGGGATAGACAGAGTTGACGTGAATAAGCTTTTCCCACTGAGAGTAGGGAAGATTCAAACAAGAGGACATGATTTCAGAATTAAGGGACAGAAGTTTAGGGGTAACATGAGGGGGAACTTCTTCACTCAGAGAGTAGTAGCTGTGTGGAATGAGCTTCCAGTGGAAGTGGTGGAGGCAGGTTCGATTTTATCATTTAAAAATAAATTGGATAGGTATATGGATGGGAAAGGAATGGAGGGTTATGGTCTGAGTGCAGGTAAATGGGACTAGGGGAAAATAAGTGTTTGGCACGGACTTGTAGGGCCGAGATGGCCTGTTTCCGTGCTGTAATTGTTATATGGTTATATAAAAGAATGCAGTTTGGCTGATCAGGCAGCTCCAAGTGGCCTCAACAATGTTACTTAATGCATGGGTGCCTGGAAAATGCTGCTATGGGCAGTAGTCCCGGCAGCATAGGTTCACCAGGTTAATCCCAGTGATGGCTGGACTGACATGTGACGAAAGAATGGGTCGACTGGGCTTGTATTCACTGGAATTTAAAAGGATGAGAGGATATCTTATAGAAACATATAAAATTATTAAGGGATTGGACAGGCTAGATTTCCCGATGTTGGGGGAGTGCAGAACCAGGGGTGACAGTTTAAGAATAAGGGGTAGGCCATTTAGGATTGAGATGAGGAAAAACTTTTTCACCCAGAGAATTGTGAATCTGTGGAATTCTCTGCCACAGAAGGCAGTGGAGGCCAATTCACTGGGTGTTTTCAAGAGAGAGTTAGATAGAGCTCTTAGGGCTAAGGGAATCAAGGGATATGGGGTGGGGGCAGGAATGGGGTACTGATTCAGATGATCAGCCATGATCATATTGAAAGGCAGTGCTGGCTCGTAGGGCCAAATGGTCTACTCCTGCACCTATGTATTTTACTATGTGGCATTTAGGAGGGTATGGGATAAGCACTAAGATATGCAGAAAATGGAGGGATATGGATAACATACAGGCGGAGGAGAATAGTTTAAATTGGCATCATGTTCAACGCAGACATTGTGGGCCGCAGGGCCTGTTCCTGTGCTGTACTGGTCTATGTTCTATGCTCTACATTTTATGGGGAATTTCAATCACAACCAGGCTTGTGGGAATGTAGACATTGCTGTCAGGCTGTCAAAGGGTGCAGGGAATTCTGCTCATTCCCAAAACTGGAACCCTCTGAATATTTCCTTCCCCCCTTCCTTTGCACATGACTCCTTCCACTGATATGGTTAGAAGTTGGTGACTAATGACCCCAACGAAAAAAGGAAAATGCTGCCATCGCTCAGAAAGTCAGGCAGCATCAATGGAGAAAAAAAAAGCTGACATTTTCCCTCTCCATGGATGCACAACGTCAAGGACGACAAACTGGAGGGTTCATCCACCAAGGCAATATGGATAGGGTTCAAAAATAAGAAAGATCACTCTGATGGGATTGTACTACATGCCTCTCAATAGCTAGCAGGGGACAGAGGAAACAGATAATGTAGACATATTATGAAAAGATGCAAAAGGAATAATGTTGTCGGGATGGATGACTGATTACCCCAATATTGACTGGGACTAACTTAGTGCAAGAGGCTTATACAAGGCAGATTTTCTTATGCATACCCAAAAGGGTCCTTGGAAACAGTATGTGAATAGTCTAACTAGAGGAAGGGACAATTTCCCTTAATGTGTTGGGAGTGGAGAATAGGTGATCGGTGGTCAGTGTGTACTCGGTGGGCTGCAGGGCCCAATTCCATGCTGTAAACATAGAAACATAGAAATCGGTGCATTCGGGCCATTCGGCCCTTCGAGCCTGCACCGCCATTCAATATGATCATGGCTGATCATCCAACTCAGTATCCTGTACCTGCCTTCTCTCCATACCCCCTGATCCCTTTAGCCACAAGGGCCACATCTAACTCCCTCTTAAATATAGCCAATGAACTGGCCTCAACTACCCTCTGTGGCAGAGAATTCCAGAGATTCACCACTCTCTGTGTGAAAAAATGTTTTCCTCATCTCGGTCATAAAAGATTTCCCCCTTATCCTTAAACTGTGACCCCTTGTTCTGGCCTTCCCCATCATCTGGAACAATCTTCCTGCATCTAGCCTGTCCAACCCCTTAAGAATTTTGTACATTTCTATAAGATCCCCCCTCAATCTTCTAAATTCTAGCGAGAACAAGCCAAGTCTATCCAGTCTTTCTTCATATGAAAGTCCTGACATCCCAGAAATCAGTCTGGTGAACCTTCTCTGTACTCCCTCTATGGCAAGAATGTCTTTCCTCAGATTAGGAGACCAAAACTGTATGCAATACTCCAGGTGTGGTCTCACCAAGACCCTGTACAACTGCAGTAGAACCTCCCTGCTCCTATACTCAAATCCTTTTGATATTAATTTTTTTCTAGAACAGTCAAACATTTTTTTTTCCAGTAGGAGCAGGGACAAGGATAACAAGGCAAGGAAATCTTGGATGAAAAGAGAGGTTGTAAATTTGGTCAAAAAGTAAAAAGAATCACATTAAGAAGATGAAGTCAGACAGGGCTTTAAGGGATGTAACCAAATATAAACAAAGCATGAAATAATTCAAATAGAGAATTAGGACCAATTGGTATATCAGATTAAAGACAATCCCAAGACGTTTAGACATAAAATGCTGGAGTAACTCAGCGGGAAAGGCAGCATCTCTGGAGAGAAGGAATGGGCGACGTTTCAAGTCTGAAGAAGGGTCTTGACCCAAAACGTTGCCCATTCCTTCTCTCCAGAGATGCTGCCTGTCCCGCTGAGTTACTCCAGCATTTTGTGTCTACCTTCGTTTTAAACCAGCATCTGCAGTTCTTTCCGACCCAAGGCTTTTAGAAATGGATTAACAACTAGAGGACAAGGTAAGACCAGCTCAAGGATAAAGGAAGAATTTATGCCTGGAGTCAAATGTGGGCAAGATACTAAATGATACTTTGCATTAGCATTCATCAAAGAGAAGAGAGGATAGTGAGATGGTGGGGAATACCAATATGATGCAGCATTTTGAGAAGGAGAAAAAGTGGAGCTGAGTCTCCTGAAAACCATTAAGATGGATACATTCCCAGGGACTGTTGAGATTTATCCCAGGTTACCGAGCAAGGTAAAAGAGGAGATTGCGGGAACCTTTGCATCCTCCGCAGCCGCCGAAGAGGTCCCGGAGGACTTTAAGGTAGCCAAAGTTGTTTCTTTGTTTAAGAAGGGAAGCAGAGATAATCCAGGATATTATGGGTCAGTGAGCCCTACGCCTGTGTCAGGGAAGCTATTGAAGAGGATTTTTAGGCATAGGATTTACTTGCATATGGAAGAGAGTGGACTGATTAGGGATTGTGAGAATGGCCTTGTGCGGGACAGGTGATGTCTTACAAACTTGACACTTTTTTTTGAGGAGGTGAAAAAGGCAATCGATGAGGGTAGGGCAGTAGATGTTCACTGCATGGACTTGAGCAAGGCATTTGACAAGGTCCCTCATGGTAGGCTAATCCAGAAAATTAAGATACCAGGGATCCATGGTGATTTAGTAGGTTGGATTCAGAACTGGCTTATCCATAGATGACTGGGTATGGTAGTGGAAGGTTGTGATTCTGGTTAGAGGTCTGCAACCAGTGGAATTCCACAGGAATCAGTGCTAGGACCGCTCTTGTTGGCACTATATATGACAGGTGAAAATGTAGAAGTCAATAACTTTGCAAATACAAAAAAGTGATAGCATTGCAAACAATGAAGAAGACTGTCAAAGGATGCACCAGGATATAGATTAGCTACAGATAAGGGCAGATAAAAGGCAAATGGAGTTTGATCTGGACAAATGTGAGTTTGATTTGGACAGTTGCACTTTGGGAGGTCAGATGAAAGGGAAAAAGTACACTCTTAACAGCAGTGATGTACAGAGAGATCTTGGGGATCAATTGATAGCTCCTTGAAAGTGGCAACACAAGTAGATAGAATGGTAAAGAAATCGTATGGTATACTTGCCGTCATTAGTTGGGGCATCGAGTATAAAAGTCAAGAGGTCATGGGGAAATGTAAGATTAACCCGACTGGCAGAAAGAATGAAAAAGCAAGAAGTTGCTTAAATAGATAAAGGGACAGAATACTGCCACAGCGTACTCATGTCATAGAAAGCATAAGAAGTAGGTGCAGGAGGAGGCCATTCAGCCCTTCGAGCCAGCACCGCCATTCATTGTGATCATGGCTGATCGTCCCCAATCAATAACCAGTACCTGCCTTCTCCTTATATCCCCTAGGGCTAGCCCCTAGAGCTCTATCTAACTCTCTCTTAAATCCATCCAGTGATTTGGCCTCCACTGCCCTCTGTGGCAGGGAATTCCACAAATTCACAACTCTCTGGGTGAAAAAGTTTTTTCTCACCTCAGTCTTAAATGGCCTCCCCTTTATTCTGAGACGGTGGCCCCTGGTTCTGGACTCGCCCAACATTGGGAACATTTTTCCTGCATCTAGCCTGTCCAGTCCTTTTATAATTGTATATGTTTCTATGAGAACCCCTCTCATCCTTCTAAACTCCAGTGAATACAAGCCTAGTCTTTTCAATCTTTCCTCATATGACAGTCCCGTCATCTCACGGATCAATCTTGTGAACCTACGCTGCACTGCCTCAATTACAATGTCCTTGTATATGAGATGGAGAAAGCAAGCATATTCTGTAGGTACACCAAAGGACAAAACAAATGGAAAGTTGTTCTTTATTGTAAGGGTAACAGTAGAAGAAAAGTGCTGGAACAACAATACCTAACATTGGTAAGATGAGTTAAGTTGCAGGGTACTGCATACAGTTTTGTAATGTAATCGAAAGATATACATGCTCCGAAGAATGTAATCGAAAGATATACATGCTCTGAAGAAGGGAGGGGAGGTAAGGGGGGGGGGGGGGGGGGTGTAAGAAGAAGTGGCAAGAGTGTGGAAGGGGACATGGAAGGGGAGGTGGAAGTGGGAGGGAGAAAGAGGGGGGGGGAAGAGTGGGTCAACAGGAAAGGCCAAAGAGAAGGGCAAGTGAGAGAGGGCATGAGAGAAGGGGCAAGGGTGTTGATGACACCGGAACTTAAGAGAGCTAAAGATGACACTGTAACTTAAGAGAGGTGACCAAAACCTTTATCAGGTAGATGGGATTTAACCATTCTTAGAGGAGAGTATATGTATAAAATCATGAGAGGAATAAATCAGGTAGATGCACAGTCTCTTGCCCAGAGTAGGAGAATCGAGGACCAGAGAATATAGGTTTAAGGTGAAGGGAAAATATTTAATAGAAATCTGAGGGGTAACATTTTCACACAAACTGTGGTGGGTGTTTAGAACAAGCTGCCAGAGGAGGTAGTTGAGGCTGGGACATTTAAGAGACAGTTAGACAGATACATGGATAGGACAGGTAGGAGGGATTTGGACCAAACGCAGGCAAGTGGGACTAGTGTAGCTGGGACATTGTTGGTCGGTGTGGGCAAGTTGGGCAGAAGGACCGGTTTCCACACTGTATCACTCTATGACTCAATGAGAGAAATAGAGAGAGTTTGGAAATGAAAATCAGAGCTTATGTTCTATGCTGCTGATGGTAAGTTTACCAATAGTGACACGATGCCAGTGGGAGATGTTCAAGATCCATAAAAGGATAAAGGGAAAGATATTAGAGGGTGTGAGGCTGGATGGTGTTCATGGTAGAAAAGAAGCTATGGGAGGGGGAGGGGGAGGGGGAGGGGGAGGGGGAGGGGGAGGGGGAGGGGGAGAGGGGAGGGGGGGGGGAGGGGAGGGGGAGAGGGGAGGGGGAGAGGGAGAGGGAGGAGATGCAATTTTGTGTAGCTTAGCCTTAGAACAACCCAAATCCTCAAACACCAACTCAAATCCCTCATAATGGCCCAAACTCAAACAACTACTATGATTGCTTCTTGTATTAAGTCTCAATTGCTTCAGAAGCATCTCTCCCCATTACCCAGTAATCCGGAGGCAAAAATACTTGGTCGACAAGGGCGAGTTGGGGCAAAGGGTTGTTTTCAATATTGTATAACTTTGATATTTGAACTTATAACTATGACCATCATTAACTGAGATTTATGCGCTGTGCCAACACCTTTGGATCTGAACTACCACAGTGACAACATTTCACAACATCTTTATTGTGTGCAATCCACACAAGATTGTCCTGGCAACACTGTGCTGCTCAAATACTTTTGACTTTGTGTTCCACTTCTTCCTGTCAGTCTAACGGCCAGGCAAATGGCATTGGCATAAACAATCTTTCCTTCAATTTACAATTTATAACCACCACTGCTATGAACAATTTAACTTGGCAGGCGCCCAGGTATTTTTTATGGAGCCTGCAGCCTTTCACCACAGCGCTGGATTTTCACAGACGTGAAACAGAATGGGGTAGCCTCCACAAACCTATTAGCTCTGATTTACTTCCCACGCCACCAGCCTCTAACAGTTCAAAATAAAAAGCCATGCAACATAACAGCGAGAATTGTTGGTATAAAACTATAAATTATCTTCACACAGAAGAACACAAGAAATTTGGAGCTGAAATAGGCCACTCGGCCCCTCAAGCCTGTCCCACCATTCAATATAATCATGGCTGATCTATGCTGGCGTCAACTGCTCTTCTGCACCAGATTCTCAAGTTCCTTAATTCCAGTACAAGTTTTCAAAATGTACTTTTCTCTGCTGTAAATATATCAACAAGTCTCAAGTAGGGTTTCGGCCTGAAACGTTGCCTATTTCCTTCGCTCCATAGATGCTGCTGCACCCACTGAGTTTCTCCAGCATTTTTGTGTACCTTCAATTTTCCATCATCTGCAGTTCCTTCTTAAATCCAATGATCACGTCCCCAGCACCGTTGAGGGCAGAGAAACCCAGAGAGTTTCACTACTATGTGAGAAGATATTTTGATGCACCTCAATTATAAATATGCCCCTTATTTTGCAGCCACGACCCCTCAGTTGTGGCTTTCCCACTAGTGGAAGCATCTCCACAACCACTCTGCCAAGCCCCTTGACGACCATGGATGTTTGAACAAGATCACTGCTCATTTTCCTAAACTAAGGAATACAGATCCACTTTCCACTCAAAAAAGTGGGCCGCACAGTGGCCTCACAACGCCAAAGAACCGGGTTTAATCCTGACGTTGGGTGCTATCTCCGAGTGCCCCAGTTTACTCCCACACCACAGCGATGTGCGGATTTGTAGGTTAATTGGCCTCTGTAAATTGCCCATAATGTTTAGGGAGTGGATGACTAAGTGGGATACCATACAACTGGTGTGAATGGGTGATCGATGGCCAGCAGGGATTCGATGGGCCGATGGGCCTGGTTCCATGCTGTATCACTAAGATAAATTAATTCTTCATTATTGTTCAATATGATGGGGCGGGAGATTGCAACCTTCACGTGGTCCGCCCTGTTTCAACAAATGCAATCAACCTGGTGTGCACAATCAAATAAGATCAAATAGAGCAAGTTGTCCTACAACTTTAGGCTGTGTACGCCATACGCAAGAAGAAGAAGTAGTACAATATGATTACAAAGGAAAAGGCTGTTGTTGGATAGTGCTTTTCACCAAAGATCCTATAGCGGAGCTCCGCTATAAGATCTTTGCTTTTCACATCCTTATGGTATCCCACACGCTACAAAACCAATGATTAATTTGAGCAATGGCTTTGCACAGAAAGTCAACTGTTGGTATGCAAACTGTAAAGTCCCATGAATAGCAATGAGAGAAATGATCAATTAGCCGTTTGTAATGGCATCAGATGAAAAAAATTAAACCCAATGTAAACATGAAGAAAACTGAAAGACATTTTCAAATCTTATTTCCGAAAGGCAAATACGTCGATCCATTTACTCAACTCATTTATACAAATGGAAACCACATCATTCTTGTTTGACATTAACGCTGTAGAGGTCAGCATTTATTGTCCACCCCTCATTATCCAAGCTGACGTCTTCAACATTTATCTTTGTGGGTTGGTGCTCCTGCAACATTGCTGTTGTGCAGGGAGCTAGAGCATTTTCAACCAGGTACGGTGACTTATTTCAAGGTTACCAATGTGTGCAACTCCATAAGACCATGAGAGAACTAGATGGGGTAAATGCACAGTCTTTTACCCAGAGTAGGGGAATCAAGAACCAGAGGGCATAGGTTTAAGATGAGGGGGAAAAGATTTAACAGGAACCCGAGGGGCAACTTTTTAAACACAGAAGATGGTGGTTGTGTGAAACGAGCTGCCGGAGGAGGTAATGAAGGCAGGTACAATTGCAATGTTTTTTAAAAAATGTTGGACAGGTGCATGGATAAGATGGGTTTAGAGAGATATGGACCAAATGCAGGCAGATGGGACTAATGTAAATGGGGCATGTTTGTGGGCACGGGTAAGTTGCGCCGAAGGGCCTGTTTCCACATCCTTGTCCCTGTCCAAGTGTCTTTTAAATGCTGGTACAGGATTTGCCTCAACTACCTCCTCCAGCAGCTCGTTCCATATACTCACCACCCTCTGTGAAAACGTTGCCCTCTGGTTCGTATTACTTCTTGCCCCTGTCACCTTAAATCTGTGTACTCTGGTTCTTGATTCCCCAAACCTGGGTAAAAAGACTCCGTGCATTCACCCTATCTAATCCCAGCATTATTCTATACACCTCTATAAAATCATTCCTCAGCCTCCTGTGCTCCAAGCAAGTGAAATCCATGACATTGACATGAGGGGCTTGCGGACAGTGTTATGGGGGACTATTAATCCATGGGCGCAAAAAGTGTGGCATAAATCATAAAAATGTTATTCATTCATCAGGGAAAATTATGTCATTAATTAAACGACTATCAGGACATTTCTGATAGAGTCGGAGAGAGATACAGCATGGAAACATAGAAACATAGAAAATAGGTGCAGGAGTAGGCCATTCGGCCCTTCAAGCCTGCACCGCCATTCAATATGATCATGGCTGACCATCCAACTCAGTATCCTGTACCTGCCTTCTCTCCATACCCCCTGATCCCTTTAGCCACAAGGGCCACATCTAACTCCCTCTTAAATATAGCCAATGAACTGGCCTCAACTACCTCTGTGGCAGAGAATTCCACAGATTCACCACTCTCTGTGTGAAAAAAAAATTTCTCATCTCGGTCCTAAAAGACTTCCCCCTTATCCTTAAACTGTGACCCCTTGTTCTGGACTTCCCCAACATCGGGAACAATCTTCCTGCATCTAGCCTGTCCAAACCTTTAAGAATTTTGTAAGTTTCTATAAGATCCCCCCTCAATCTTCTAAATTCGAACGAGTACAAGCCGAGTCAATCCAGTCTTTCTTCATATGAAAGTCCTGACATCCCAGGAATCAGTCTGGTGAACCTTCCCTTCGGCCCAACTTGACCATGCCGACCAACATGCCTCATCCACTAGTCCTACCTGTTTATGTTTGGCCTCTAAACCTATCCTACCAAGTGCCTGTCTAAATGTTTCTTAAACATTGCACTAATAAACATTGCGATTTCTCCCTCCGGGTTAGTTGGATGATCAGATGCCGGATAACAAGTGATGAGAAATGAGAGACCACTTAGCAAAATACACATGGCTGTCATCACACCAACCTTAATAAGGTGCTTGTTGATCCATTTTGTAAAGGTCTTCTTCTGTACTTTGTCCCGTTCATCTGAAAAAAAAAACCAAGCGGAAGAAGTTGAAGGGGGCAGCTCACTATTGGACTTTACAAACAAGCCATCTGGCATCAGATGAATAAGACAGCCTACTCGTCACCATGCACTTCCAATTACAGGTGCTTCTTAAGGTTTTCACACAGCGAGCCACACTGCTGTAAACAGCATCCTGCGAACCAGTAATATTGCCAGCTTGCATTTTGTACACTGGAGAATGCGTGTGAAATGCGGTCTTATAATTCAGGACAAGGCCGTTCGACCCACCAGCCTATGCTGGCTCCTTGAAAACTCCTCAATTAGTCCGCCTCTGCTTCCTTTCCCTCCCCTGCTCCACAACCATCCCGGTCCTCTGGAAGCTGGGTCACATAGCACATCTGATGGAGACCTTTGTGCCTTGGCTCCACTTTCCCCACCCAACAGAGCAAACATCTATTTATCTTGGTTTTGGGTAGATTCCAAATATATATATGGATCTCTGGTCCACTGAGGATTTATTGTTATGATGAACAAGCAAGAAAGCGGAGCTGGTGTCCATATTGGATCAGATAGCCATGATCTTAATCAATACTGGAGTGGGACCTTCACAAGGACAAACCCAGGTCCATTCTGGGACATGCTCAACAATCCTCTCAGACAGTGAATTCCATAACAATATGCTGCAAAACAAAAGAATCTTTAATTCATTATCTTAACCACTTCTCCTGATTTACTCTCGCCGACCGCTCCCCACCTTTTTACAAATTTAAATATTCTGTTAAATCTCCCTTTAGTAACAAGAGATTTCTGGGAATACTTGGCAGGTCAGGCAGCATCCGCAGAAAAGGAAACAGGTTTTATAAGAATCAAGTACTAAGGGTGGGGGGAGGATAGGGCTGTGTCCTAGGAAAACAGTCCATATCGCAATTTCCACCATGTGAAGCAGTGGTGTCTGCACATGCACCAACAAATGCGATTAGTAATAAAAGTGTTTATTTGTTCAATGCTTTCATTTTAATTCCGTGAAAGCAAATTTTGTTCTGCGTCTCCGTTTTTTTGGTTAATGATGCATGAATTTTGTAAGGGTGAATTTCCCTTACCCAGAACAGCCATAACGCAGGAGTGGCTTACATTCCATGGAGTGGTTTGACTGCATTTTGCGCACCAGCCCTTGAAGACAGACACTTTCTGACAGGTTCACACATAAGCCGCCCAAGGGTCTGATTTTTTTCCCCCCTCACATAATTCCCCGCCCATGGGTCGATCTATGGAAGCACATGTGTCATTATCAGTTGACCCCAACACTAAAATCTCTCTCGGTCTTCATCCCCGCCTCAACAGTTCAAGTGGCACTCCCAAATCCAGTTAAACAGGCACTCCCAAATTTACTGCCTTTGCACAGCCGCAGATAAAAGTCGGTCATGATAAGACAGCCATCAGAGCAAGAAGACAATGCATCATTTAGGATTAGCAAGGTCTGATTCAACTGAGCTTCAGGCAAAAGTTTCAAAGTAAATCAGGCTCAGGCAACCCCTGCATTCATGGGAATGTGTGGATTTACAATAATTACCTGGGCTCTACAATTTCAACAGATCATGTTAGTGCAAGACTGAGGGGTGAAGATATAGTGACGGAAGGAAGAAGCAGCTGCCAGTGAGGCCAAGTATGTGTGAGTCTTCAGGGTGGAAAATTCACCAGCATTATCTCATACTGAGTGGCCTTGGCACAGGGTATAAAATGAGACCACTGTTCCACAGGAATCTTTCCAATCAGTGCAAGGCCTTTTGCGAGCTGCCTTCAATGCTCCTGCACTGGGTATAATTAATTGTTTTATCAGTAATTTTAATACAAGGACAATGCTTCTGGTTTATACGTTTAACAGTGCTGCTATGGCAACCATCATCACCTCCCTAAATAACTATCAGTTTTGAAATTCTGCTTTGAGCAGAAATTGTACTGTGGCACGGTAGGTAGTACTGCTGCCTCACAGCTCTGGCAACTAGAGTTCAATCCTGATCGCAGGTGCCATCTGTGTGGAGTTTGCACGTGCCCCCAGGCAAGAGCGGAACTCGCTATCAAAACATGGAGGGGACGGGGGACACAATTTTTTGGCGGCCGCGCGCGCATACGCACACTCACACGTGAGGCTTCGGAGGCTCAATCCGGCGCTAAATGCAGCTCAACTGTGCCTGTCTCACCGGGTTAACTACAGCCCTGTCTGGACTGACGGGATACCAGCGCTGCTTCTCCGCGCTGGCCATATTTCCCGCAAGCCCAGGCAGGTTAACCTGGCGGGGATGTCGCCCACCTCTCAAAACATGGGGGGGGAACGTGTCCTCTCTGGCCCCCCCGGGTTTTCCGACCCTGCTCCCAGGGTGGATTTGCTGTGGGTGCTCTGGTTTGGTGCCTCATCCCAAAGACATGCCAGGAGGTTAATTGGCCACTGTGAATTTATTCCAGAGAGCAATTCTGAACTACTATCTACCTCATCGGGGACCCTCGGACTATCTTTGATTGGACTTTACTGGCTTTACCTTGCACTAGACATTATTCCCTTATCATGTATCTGTACACTGTGCATGGCTCGATTGTAATTATGTTATATCCCTCTGCTGGCTGGTTAGTACGCAGCTAAAGCTTTTCACTGCACCTCTGTACACGTGACAATAAACTAAACTGAACTGAAAAAAATAAATCAATTTTAGGAAGGAATTGCAGATGCTGGTTTAAAATGAAGATTGACACAAAATGCTGAAGTAACTCAGTCGTGCAGACAGCATCTCTGGGGAGAAGGAACAGGTGACTCAATAAGTCACCCATTCCTTCTATCCAGAGATGCTCCCTATCCAGAGTTAATCCAGCATTTTGCGTCTAACTTCTGAAAAACAAACTGAACTGAATCAACTTCTGTGCAGGTTAATGGCAAACTAAACTAAAGTGCAGAAAATGGACAGGTGTGACAGAGATAGTCTGAAGAAGGGTCTCGACCCAAAACATTACCCATTGTAATGTAAAGCGCTTTGGTCAACGAGAGTTGTTTTTTAAATGTGCTATAGAAATAAAAGTGACTTGACTTGACTTAGAAACATAGAAACATAGAAAATAGGTGCAGGAGTAGGCCATTCGGCCCTTCGAGCCTGCACCGCCATTCAATATGATCATGGCTGATCATCCAACTCAGTATCCTGTACCTGCCTTCTCTCCATACCCCCTGATCCCTTTAGCCACAAGGGCCACATCTAACTCCCTTTTAAATATAGCCAATGAACTGGCCTCAACTACCTTCTGTGGCAGAGAATTCCAGAGATTCACCACTCTCTGTGTGAAAATGTTTTTCTCATCTCGGTCCTAAAATATTTCCCCCTTATCCTTAAACTGTGACCCCTTGTTCTGGACTTCCCCAACATCGGGAACTATCTGCCTGCATCTAGCCTGTCCAACCCCTTAAGAATTTTGTAAGTTTCTATAAGATCCCCCTCAATCTTCTAAATTCTAGCGAGTACAAGCCGAGTCTATCCAGTCTTTGTTCATATGAAAGTCCTGACATCCCAGGAATCAGTCTGGTGAACCTTCTCTGTACTCCCTCAATGGCAAGAATGTCCTTCCTCAGATTAGGAGACCAAAACTGTACGCAATACTTCAGGTGTGGTCTCACCAAGACCCTGTACAACTGCAGTAGAACCTCCCTGCTCCTATACTCAAATCCTTTTGCTATGACTTGATACCTTCTTTCCAGAGATGCAGCCTGTCCTGCTCAAGCTTTTGTGTCTATCTTCGATTCAAACCATCATCAGCAGTTCCTTCCTACACAGGTGAGAATAGATCAAGTTGTGAAACTATGGGGAAATATAGAGAGAATGGAATGGGACTAATGGATGGAATCACACCCCTGGGAACCACAAGAGGTTTTTTTTCCTGCGTCGTCAAATAAAGCGCAGAAATTGAAGAGCTGCTCTCATGCATCAGACTGTGAGGGATTGTGCTAAAGTGCAAGAGACTACACAGGAGAGCCAGAGTTTGAAAGGAATACATTTTAATATTAAAGCAGAATTGGAAAACCAACCAATTTTAGTCAAGAGTGTTGAATTGTCACACAGTATGTACTGGGACCAGAACAATGGTGCAAATTTACTGACACATGAAATGCAACAACGCCACAATAAATATACTATAAATTATATGTTATTCTTAGTAAATCAGTTCATGATAATGCAAGCAGAAGTTCCTAGTGCAACCTAATAGTTCAATGTCCACAGTAGTTTGATAAACCTGAAGAAAACTATAGGCTATTACTGCACTGCAGTACTGAGAAAGGGTGGGATAGCCAGAAGTATTTAATTTTTTCGAGAGATGTTAAACCCCTCACTGTGATAGAAAGATCTAACAATGCTACCTCAAAGAGTTGAGATTTCTCTCCTGTTTTGCAGCTGACATTTATGCATCAAACTATCCCCAGAAACAATTAACATGATAATTTATTACATTGTTGCTTGTGGGATCCAGCTGTCCACAAAGATAATGCACTTCTTAAACTGCAATGGTATGCAATGGCAAAAAGCTCTTCAAATATTATTAAAGTGTCTTGGCACGTTCTGATGCGACTCAAGTGAGATTGCCATCCATTTTGGTAACTTTTTCCTAAAGTTTAAGTATGTTTTGTATCCTTTTGAGATACAGCGCAGAAACAGGCCCTTTGGCCCACCACGTCCACACCGACCATTGATTAATCATTCACACTAGTTCCATGTTTTCCACTTCCTACGCACCAGTGGGAATTTACAGAGGTCTATTAACCTACAGACCCGCACGTCTTTGGGGTGAGAGGAAACCAGAGCACCCGGAGGAAACCCACCAGGGAGAACGTGCAACTCCACACAGAAAGCATCTGAGGTCAGGATCGAACACGGGGCTCTGATGCTGTGAGTCATACACCGTGGAAATAGGCCCTTCGGCCCAACTTGCCCACACCAACCAACGTGTCCCATTTACACTAGTTCCACCCGCCTGTCTTTGGCACATATCCTTCTAAACCTATCCTATCCATGTGTCTGTCCAAATGTCTTTTAAACGTTGTGATAGTACCTGCCTTATCCACCTCCTCCAGCAGGTCGTTCCTTAAACCCACTGCCCTTTGTGTAAAATATTTGCCCCTCAGGTTCCTATTAAATCTTATGCCCCATCACCTTAAACCTATGTCCTCTGGTTCTTGATTCCCTACTCTGGGTAAATGATTCTGTGCATTTGCCCGCTCTATTGTTCTCATGATTTTGTACACCTCTATAAGATCACCCCTCATCCTCCTGCATTCCATGTTATAAGTCCCAGCCTGCTCAACCTCTTGTAAATCTTCTCTGCACTCTTTCCAGCTTGACAACATCTTTCCTTTAACAAGGTAACTAAAACTGAATATAATACTCCAAATGTGGCCTCACCAATGTTCTGTACAACTGTAACATAATATCCCAACTTCTATACTCCAACTGATGGCCAAAGTACTGAAAGCCGTCTTGACCACCATATCTACCTGCGAGTCCATTTTCAAGGAACTATGTACCTTCAGCGGCCTTACTCCTGCGAAACCATCCGCAAACCATTCTGAAGCAATGAATGATTGTGGCATTTGTAATGCACAAGGACACCATTCAGCCAGGGCTCAAAATTAACAGTTGCCCAGGTGCCAATAGCGACCTAAAGTCCCGCCGGGCAACCTAAAAGCCATGCCATTTTACCTGGCTTGGATAGCACCCGGAACACCTATCGTTCAACTCTGAGCAGGCCCCCCTCTCTATCTTTCTCTCTTACTGTCACTCTCCGTCTCCACCCGCCATCCGTGTCCGGGTCTCCGCTCTCCGCTTGCTCCTCATCCGAGAAAAAAGTGTATATTTATATACGAATATATAACTGTGTGTGTGTGTGTGTGTGTGTGTGTGTGTGTGTGTGTGTGTGTGTGTGTGTGTGTGTGTGTGTGTGTGTGTGTGTGTGTGTGTGTGTGTGTGTGTGTGTGTGTGTGTGTGTGTGTGTGTGTGTGTGTGTGTTTGTGCGTGTGTTTAATATATACACATACACACACACTTTTGCCCCTGGGATTAATAAAGTTCTATCGTATAGTATCGTGTGTGTAGGAAGGAACTGCTGATGCTGGTTTAAACTGAAGATAGACACAAAAAGCTGGAGTCACTCCACAGGTCAGACAGAATCTCTGGACAAAAGGAAAATATTATGTTTTGGGTTGGGTCTGAAAAAGGTTCCTGCACACCTTCGGAATGTGGAAGGAAACAAGAGCACCCGGAGAAAACCCATGCGATCAAAGGGGAAAGGAGCAAACTCCATACAGACAGCGCCCATATTCAGGATCAATTCCAGGTTTCTGGCACATTTAGGCAGCAACTTTATGGCCAATGTACTGCCCCAAAGTCTTGAACTGAATTAAAACAATGTATGATCATTGGAGTTTCAGAGAAAGTTCATCCGGTGGCCAGGCTCCCATCTTATCATCTAAGGTGCGAGCCCGGTTATTGTCCTCAATAGCATTTCCTGCCTGTTCCTCATAACGCAGACTACATCTTGAAATGAATGTTGGTGCCGTATCCTCACTCACTCGTAGTGTTATAAAACAATCACTCCTTGGTTTGTTGACTTTTTGTTGGCTACCAAATAGCAAATGATGCCCAATTAAAAATTCTAAACCATGGACAAAAAAAACCTCTCCACAACATTCCTCAACCTCTTCTTTGCCGGGAATTGTTATGAACTCCAGTGACCCAAGACTCTAGATTTGAGAGAAACAGCCCCTTTAGCCCCTGGGTCCGCACCGACCAGCAATCACTCCATACACTAGCACTATCCTACATATCAGGGACAATTTTACTAAAGCCAATTAACCTACAAACCTGTACGTCTTTGGATTGTGGGAGGAAACTGGAGCACCTGGAGAAAACCCACATGGTCACAGTGAGAACATACAAACTCCATAAAGGCAACACCCATAGAACAGGATCAAACCAGCATCACTGGCGCTGTGAGGCAGCAATTCTACCGCTGCACCATTGTGCCGCCCCCAGTGAAGAAACTTAATTCTTATTGTGGAAGGCCAAAGCTTCCTTTTTTAAGAAGTACCTCTTTTTTACCTTCTATTTAAAAATGACCTCACCTCCCTCAAACCAATTTCCTGGCCACAGAGGTGTCAATATCTAAGTCACAAGTGCTTGGTTAATTCCTAAATACTTCCCGCATTGATAGTTTTTATTTCACTGTCTCACTTCTGTTTTTAAGCCACTCCTCAGCCACGCCACCTCTCCACATCTCTCTGCTACAATCCATTGAAAAACAAACGTCTGGATTAAAAACTTGCAGGAGAAACAAGGGTTCGAGGCATCTAGATATAGTAATTAAGATGAAACCCCTCCCCCTCCCATTCCCCCACCCTAGGTACAGACACATTTACTACTAAGAGATACAGTGCCCTGCATAATGTTTGGAACAAAGACCCATCATTTATTTATTTGCGTCTATACTCCACAATTTGAGATTTGTAATAGAAATAAAATCGCATGTGGTTAAAGTGGACATTGTCAGATTTTATTAAAGGGTATTTTGATACATTTTGGTTTCACCATGTAGAAGTGACAACTGTGTTTATACATAGTCCCCCCCCCATTTCAGGGCACCATAATGTTTGTAATTGCTCAGGTGGTGTTTAATTGCCTCCTTAATGCAGGTATAAGAGTGCTATCAGTACCTAGTCTTTCCTCCAGTCTTTCAATCACCTTTGGAAACTTTTATTGCTGTTTATGGGGGTGTTATGGCCTGGGCATGTATGGCCTGCTGAAGGTATTGGCTCACTTATTTTTATTGATGATACAACTGCTGATGGTAATACAGGGCTCGAAATTAACGGTTGCCCAGGTGCAGATGGCGACCTCAAGTCCCGCCGGGCAACCTAAAAGCCATGCCATTTTGCCTGGCTTGGCAAGCACCCGGGACACCTATCGTTCAACTCTGAGCGGGCCCCCCTCTCTTTCTTTTTCTGTCACTCTCTGTCTCTGCCCACCATCCGTATCCGGGCCGCCAGGTCTACGCTTTCTGCTCTCCACCCGCTCCTCATCCGCCCGCACGGCTGGCCGCCTTACACATGCGCACAACCAGGACCTGCACATCCTCCCCCTGCACATGCGCACAACCACAGCCAGCACATCATCGGCCATGGTTGTGCGCATGTGCCACCCTGTACATGCGCACTGCCACGGCAACTGGTCGGCACCGGGCACTTTCTCCCTCCCTTTGCATTGTGGGAGATCTGGCCGCCATTGCTGTCCAGTCACCGCCTCGCCGCGACCGCTGAAAACCAACGCAGAATCACTCCCTGGAGCTGGAGTGACTCCCTGGAGTAACTCTTGCTTCTTGGTTTCATGGTCCTCCAAAAATATTCCAAATGGAATTTAAACTGGAGTGGACCCTGCACCACCAAACTCCATTTTGTCTGTTTATTTATTGTGTATTTATATGGTCTATGGTATATAGACACACTGAACTTTTATCTCCTGTTCTGTATTATGTTTACATATTCTGTTGTGCTGCAGCAAGCAAGAATTTCATTGTCCTATCTGGGACACATGACAATAAAACTCTCTTGACTCTAGACTTGGACGTAAGCAAAAAAGGGTTCTTGGGGAAAAAAGAGCTACCTTAAATTTAGTTGCATCTGGTTGGTACCTATGGTAGGGTAAAGACTATTCCATGCTTTAATTATTGAAACTAATGGTATTGTGATAGTGCGGGGGAACTCCATGGAGCAGCCAGCATCTTTGGATAGAAGAAATTGGGTGACGTTTTAGTTACGGAGCTTCTTTAGATTTCCTCTGGTTTTAGTGTTTTTATAGTTAATTTAAAGATCCAGCGTGGGAACAGTCCCTTCGGCCCACCGAGTCTACGCCAACCATCGATCACCCGTACACTAGTTGTATCCCACATATCAGCGGCGTAAGTCGAGAGTGTTTTATTCTCTCACGTCCCAGTTAGAACAATGAAATCCTTACTTGCAGCAGCACAACTGAATATGTAAACATTATACATGAATCGCAGACTTCAAGCAGGCATTGCATGCAAAGGATATGCAACAATACTAAACATGACTACTTTCATTTGCAGGACATTGCTCTGTCCTAAACATAATAGTGCCCTGAAAAGGGGGGACTATGTATAAACACTGCTGTAATTTCTACATGGTGAAACCAAAATGTATTAAAATGGCCTTTATTAAAATTTGACAATGTGCACTTTAACCACATGTGATATTTTTCTATCACAAATCTCAAATTGTGGAGTACAGAGGCAAATAATTAAATGATGGGTCTTTGTCCCAAACATTATGGAGGGCACAGTAAGTGGTTTAGTCAAAGTTTGACCCAAGATTAAAATACAAGTGTTTTAATATTACTATTAATAATTCTATCTAGTGGACTTGAGTTTGACGATTGTATTTATGTATAGTATATGATCTGTTTGGATAGCAAACAAAACAAAGCTTTCACTGTACCTCGGTATATTTGACAGCATGAGACAAACCTAAACCTACATATAAAAAGATTTCAAGGTGTGCCCAGTATATCTCACCGGTGGCTAATTAATATTCAGGCCAATAGGGATATATTTATTTGGTCTTTACTGAATTGTCCTCTGATTTAAACTTTCAAATGCTCTTTGGTGTTATGATGGAGTGTTTCCACAATAAAAATGCAAGCAGTAATGTGACTAGGTACAGCAGGCAGCCTGTTACCCAAAGGAACACTGTGTATGGCAACACTATGTCCTTGTGTCTGCCCCTGTGCTGATCCTCTGTGCGGGCACCCTGTCACTCCCTTGCACCAACTTGCCTTTACAGAGCGCAGGCTTGGTAATGAGAAGCCATTAAATTAGCTGGGTAATAATAATTAAACCGGGCAGAGTCTGCAGGCTTCACGGCTGCTGGAGAGAGAGTGGGGGGACCTGAGCTGACAGAGGTAGCTGCTCCACTGTGTGTGTGTGTGTGTGTGTGTGTGTGTGTGTGTGTGTGTGTGTGTGTGTGTGTGTGTGTGTGTGTGTGTGTGTGTGTGTGTGTGTGTGTGTGTGTGTGTGTGTGTGTGTGTGCGTGCGTGCGCGTGTGCGCGCGCATTAGAGGAGGGGAATGAGCAGAACAGACTGACAAAGAGAGAGAGTGAGACACACACATAGACAGAGACACAGAGAGAGAGACAGACACAGAGAGAGAGACAGTGAGAGAGAGAGAGAGAGAGATACAGAGAGCACAGCGCCGGGCCTCTGTCTTCTGGACGGAGAGGTAAAATCCCTGTTTTATGCGGATGACTTGGTTCTGCTGTCCCCCACAGAACAGGGACTACAGCAACAGTTGGACCTACTTGATGAGTACTGCCAAAATTAGGCCCTGGCAGTAAATCTAAAGAAAACTAACATCATGATTTTTCAGAAAAGACCCAGATGTCAGGAAGATAAATACAAATTCACTCTCAATGGGATTATTATCGAACACACTATGAGCTATACTTACCTTGGTCGAACTGTTTCAGCAGCAGGGAGCTTCAATATGGCAGTGAATGCACTAAAAGAGAAAGCTCGAAGAGCTCTGTATGCAATAAAAAGAAGATTCTACAACATCCAAATTCCAATTAAAATCTGGCTTAAAATATTTGACAGTGTAATCCAGCCTATTGGGCTTTATGGTAGTGAAGTATGGGGTCCGCTCAGTCACCATAGTTATAGTAAATGGGAAAAACATACAACGGAGGCCCTGCATGCGGAATTCTGTCTGAACATCCACCGTATCCAAAGGAAAACACCAACAAACGCATCTAGGGCGGAATTAGGCAGATACCCACTGATAATAAATATCCAGAAAAGAGCACTAAATTTTTGGAATCACCTTAAATCTAGCCCCCCAGATACCCTCCAGTTGAAAGCCCATAAAACACACGAGGGGAGCCCAGAAAAGAGTTCCCTGTGTTAGTTGGTACTGAGACTAACTACCCCTATTCAGTTAAAACCTATCCAGTTAAATCCTGACCAGCCTCAGATCAATACTGATCCCCAATCACCAGTTAGAGTGAACCAAATTATCAAACAAAGTAAAGAAACGTATTTGGAACATTGGGATAAAGAAACCAAAAACCAAAGCAGATTAGAATGTTACCTTGCCCTAAAAAGAGATTATAAATTGGCAGACTATCTCTCAACTGTTAGAGACATAAAGCAGAGACAGACCCTCACCAAATACAGGTTAAGTGACCACTATTCGGCAGTTGAAAAAGGAAGACAGAAGGGATTCTGGCAACCAAGAGAAAACAGAATATGCGGCCACTGTTTGACAGATGAGGTTGAAACAGAGGTGCACTTCCTCCTAAAATGCAAAAAAATTGACAGAACAAGGAAAACTCACTTTGACAAACTCAGTCTGGCAACCCCTGATTTTAAAGAACTAGATGATACATCAAAACTAAGAATAATCCTTGGTGAAGGAAATAGGCACATCTTGGTACACAATACGTAACAGCATGCCATAAACTGAGAGACGGTGAATGACCAATATGCACATATGCACGCACACACTAATTGACATTAACTGACACTAAGAAATTAGTGCCAGCTGATTTACATCGGTGAGACTAAGCGGAGGTTGGGCGATCGTTTCGCCGAACACCTCCGCTCAGTCCGCAAGAACCTACCTGAACTCCCGGTGGCTCAGCACTTCAACTCCCCCTCCCATTCCCAATCCGACCTCTCTGTCCTGGGTCTCCTCCATTGCCAGAGTGAGCAACACCGGATATTGGAGGAACAACACCTCATATTCCGCATGGGTAGCCTGCGTCCGGCGGGCATGAACATTGAATTCTCCCAATTTTGCTAGCCCTTGCTGTCTCCTCCCCTTCCTTAACCCTCGAGCTGTCTCCTCCCATCCCCCCGCCCTCGGGCTCCTCCTCCTCCCTTTTTCCTTCCTTCTCCCCCCCCCACCCCCTATCAGTCTGAAGAAGGGTTTTGGCCCGAAACGTCACCTATTTCCTTCGCTCCATAGATGCTGCTGCACCCGCTGAGTTTCTCCAGCATTTTTGTGTACCTAAGAAATTAATATTGAATTGCTAAACTTGCTATTATGTTGTACTGCTTACAGCTGCAAGAACGTGTAGCAATCAATAAAGGGCTATTGCGAGTTTATGTACAGGAACATATCTATCCATGCACTGTATACTTGTATTTATACTTATGCATTTTAAATATGTATGTCATGTTTTATACTTTGGCAAGATAATGATGTATTTTATCATGCCAATAAAGTTTTTTAATTGAAATTGAAATTGAATTGAAATACAGAGAGAGAGGCAGAGACAGAGAGGGAGAGAGGGAGAGACAGAGAGGGAGAGACAGAGAGGGAGAGACGGAGAGGGAGAGACAGGGACAGAGAGGGAGAGACAGAGAGGGAGAGGGAGAGAGGGAGAGGGAGAGAGGGAGAGAGGGAGAGACAGAGAGGGAGAGACAGACAGAGACAGACAGAAAGAGACAAAGACAGAGAGAGACAAACAGATAGAGAGAAAGACAGACAGACAAGAGGGAGACAGACAAACAGAAACACACAGAAAGAGGCAGGGATAGAGAGACAGAGAGATAAAGCCAGAGGGACAGAAGGAGAGAAAGTGGAAAGATGGACAGAAACGGAAAGAGATGCTGGGGGCGAAGGGGGGAGGAAACATGGTGGTGTGGAAGGGAGAGAGGCTTTTTTCAACCACAGGATGGGCCAGAGTGGGTCTTATATCTCATCCAAAAAATAATGCATCGAAGTCTGCAACGTTCCCTCCCACCTGCAATGGAAGAGTGTCTTTTAGGGCAGAGGCATCACTGGCAAGAACCAGTATTTAAAACCATTCCCACCTGCCTCAAGGATGTGGTCCATGCCTCAGGCAACCGGTAGGGCAGGGGTCACAGAGTTCTGACCCTGTGAAATGCCCAGAGCTGGGCCCCCAGTGAGAGTTCGGAGAAGTTCAAAGGTGTGACCTCCAGTTTTGGACAGCGAGATCTAAACTGCATTAATTAATTTAATAATGGCATTAAAGTAACGACTTTAATGCCTGGACAATCACATTCTCACTATCCACTGATCACTTTAAACGGTGATTTAATCTAGAAACACAATGATTGGGACAGATACCAGCTATAATTAGATCATTCTCAATGCACTGACCCGATTCTGCTCTAAACATAATGACAAGAATTAAGGATTTGAAAAACTCCCAGAAAAAAACTGTGAAAATGTCTGTTTCTGTCAGGACAACCTGCTTGCTGCAACTCCCGGGGCAACTCGCACGATTCACGGCAATCAGCTTGTATTTACATGGCAAGGGTGCTTCACAAAATCCCCACAGCCAGCTACGCGTTTGACCAAAGGCTCGCACTGTCAATGAGACTGACTTTAAGCAGCATGGCCGGAGATGACAACAACAATCCACACACACGTGCAAATCACAGAACATAGGCAAGTCCACAGAAACGGAGAGGAAATGACTGTGGATGGAAAACGTCAGCAAACTGATTCTGGATCTCAGCCCTTTGATTTACTTCATTCACAATGTCACACTCGGAGAACAATTCACCCCTTATGCATGTGTGGTCTTAGTGATAGAGCAATCTTAGCTCAGTTGCCCCCCCTTACTCTCTCCCCCCCCCCCCGAAGATATGATTATCTTCCTTACAGTAGCTTTTGAAAGTGGTCATTGAATCTGCTGTCATGCAGAGTATTCCAGATCGACTCAATGCTGCAACAATATATCTCACAGGTTCTGTTGCTAACTGCTTTAAATCAGAAACCTCCCTGCACTGTATGGAGTGGATAAAAAAGCATCAAGACATCACACACCGAGGCACAGGCATCTTTAGTTGTAATACGCAGCTTAGCAATGGAGCACAATTTAACGCAGGCACTGCCAGAGTTACAGCATGTGTGTGAATGAGAGACAAGCTGAGGCAGAGAGATACACGAGGGGAATGCAAGAGTACTAACCCATACAACACATCCGTTCCACCAGCCAAGCATTCAGCTCACTCTCACTGGAGAAAAGGCCCATCTTTCGTCCAGGCTGTACAATGTAAGATTCTGACAGTTCCATTTTCAGTGCTGAGATACACAAAAGTAAGGGGGGCGGACTTACTAAAGCAGCTCCTCCCACTTGGCTTCCCGAGCAGGCACTCCCCCACCCGATCCTATTAGGCAGTAGAGCCGCGGACACTTTGTTTACACATAAAATAAATATCTTCCCAACAGCTTTGACAATGAAGCCCGGCCGCCAGCATCTCAGTCACACGTTTGAGGTTGTCTGCTGTGGCTACAGGACAGTCAAGAGCAACCTGTGTTACCATGGAAAAAATGACACTGTATGATTGATGCACTTAGACTGACTCAGAGTTACCCAGCGAGCTTTAGCCTGGTTTTACTTTATAAATCGTTACCTGTGGGGGGAAAAGAGACAACATTTCATTTACTGAGGTGGGAGTGGAAGGAAGGAATCATAAGGGATTTTAGACGCTTGTCATCAGGATTAGGGGACACTCCCCTCAGATCCCCAAACACATTGCCAGCCAAACCTCCCCACATGAGTCCTGCCTTGCACACACCTCTCCTTACACTCCCCCATTCACAAACTCTCGCCCTGCCCAAGCACACACCTCTCCTTACACTCCCCCATTCACAAACTCTCGCCCTGCCCAAGCACACATCACCAACCCTGCAGACCCGCGCATCCCTCACCCACAACTGCCCTCCTCCACCTTCCACCCCAGAGGCAAACCGCCCCAGAAACCAAACAGAGGCAGCTATCGAATGGATGAGTGAAGCTCTTGCAGGAGTGAGTCACATATTGTGAGCAACACCTTCGCAAATCTCAGCGGCAGATTTTCCTGCAGCTGGTGATTGGTGTCTGTCTCCCAGTGTCAGGGTTTGTCTCCTCCTTAAAGAGTTTCACTGAAGTCGCCCTCAAGGTAACACAGATAGGGATGGATCTAGCCACTTCGTCACTTGAGGAACTTAACTTGAAGTCCAAATAGGGAAGGAAAGAATAGGGGAAGAAAAGGCAAACTGCTGGAGGAACTCAGCGGGACAGGTAGCATTAGTGGGGGGAAATGGACAGACAAGGTTTTGGGTTGTGACTCATCACCTGCACTGGAAGAGTAGAGGGGGGATGGTTGGTGTGAAGAGGCGAGGAGGAGGGTGGCCAACAGCCCCCCCCCCTCCCCCTCCCCCCCATGCTTTGAGGGGTGGGGGCAATCCCTGCCATGTTTTGTGACCTGGGAGTTACAGCCAGTCCCAGGTCGACTCGCTTGTCCCGGGAATGACTGTAGCTCCCAGGTCAGCTCGCTTGCCCCACACTCCAAAGACGTGCAGGTTTGAAGGTTAAGAGCTTCGGTAAATTGTGAACTGTCCCTGGTGTGTCGGATGGTGCTAGTGCAACAGGGTGATTGCTGGTCGGCGCGGACACGGTGGGCCAAAGGACCTGCGGTTCTCAGGTCGCCTGTGCGCCCAGGTCGCCTGCGTGCCCCGGGACTGGCTGCAGTTCCCAGGTCGCAAAAACGAATTTTAAAAAAAAAATGCCTGCGGGCCGGATGATTTCGGGTTACGGGCCGGATTCGGCCCGTGGGCCGTAGGTTGCCGACCCCTGTTCTGGATGTTAGGCCTCATTGTGTGTTCCCCCACCCCATGTTTTAATAGCGATTTCCGCCCATGTCAGAGGGTGGTGAATCTGTGGAATTCATTGCCACAGAAGGCTGTGGAGGCCATCATTGGATTATTTTTTAAGGCAGTCATTCACAAATTTTTGATTAGTGAGGGTGGCAGGGGTTATGAGGAGAAGGCAGGAGAATGGGGTTGAGAGGGAAAGATAGCTCAACCATGATTGAATGGCGGAGTAAACTTGGTGGGCCGAATGGTCTAATTTGGCTGCTATCACTTATGACTTTATAAATTTATAAGTGTTAGGTGGACCCAGGAGAGGAGGGGTTTATTGACAGATATGAATAGTTATGTCATGATGCTTTTCCTTGACCACAGCACAGCCTTCAACACCAATAATACTGAAAAAGTTCATTCAAAAACTTCTGGTCTTTGGCTTTGGGGTCTCCTCCCACAACTACCATCTGGGCTTCGGGACCAGTCGACCATGGTTAGAATTGGCCATAACATTTCCTCCACCCTGACCCTCAACACTGGTATCCCTCAGAGTCGTGTGCTCAGAACTTGTTCCATCTCCCTGGACACTCATGATTGTGTGGCCAAGTACAACGCCAGTTTGATCTTTAAGTTCCCTGATGATACCGCTGATGTCAGCCGGATCAACAACAATGATGATACGAAGTACAGGAAAGAGGGTCCCAACCCGAAATTGTTGCCTGTCTATTTCTTCCTCAGATGCTGCCTGGCCCATTGAGTTACTCCTGCACTTTGTGTTTTGCTCAAGATTCAAGCATCTGCAGTTCCTTGTGTCGGCAAGAACCTTGATGGTGGGCTTAGCGACAGGAGATGACAGGAACTGACAGGACTGGCAGAAGGATGTGGTCATGGTTCCAGTGTAGCAGGTCTCAGTGTGCAGAACTGCACCACAGAGTGGTGGGAGCACTTGAGCCAGTGGTGTAATATTTCACTTCTTTGAACCACTGGCATCTTGTGGAGAGCTCGATAAAGGGGATATGATGAAAGAAAAACAAGGGGTGGGATTGCTGTATATTGTAGATGTAAAGTCACATTTGATCCAGAATGTGGCAATATTTCCATGCAGGAGGCATCAAATCCATGCCAGCTCACAGATCCATCTGCCCAATCATTGTTCCTGTTATCTGTTCTCACATTCCCAACACCTCCCCCTGCCAGCTGCAATCAGGCAATTTGCTGTTGTTAATTAATCTGTGAACTCGCACGTCTTTGGGGATGTGGGTGGAAATGGAGCACCGGAAGGAAACACACGCGGTCACTGGAAAACCGTGCAAACTCCACAGGGGCAGCACTGGAGGCAGCAGCTCCACAAGTCACGCGGCTGTGCCATCGTTATCCAACACACTGCGAGTACACAGCGAACATAACCCACTGATCCTGCTCGACCATCACAAACACACTCCAAACCTCCGGTTCAGAAGACTTGCACATACAGAAAAATGAATCAATTGAAACAGCTGCCATTGAGTCCAGGGGTCAGTGAATTCTGCTTCCCACAAGGTCATAGCTGGGGTTTGACAGGATGAGGTGGCATCAGCGTTCTGGAGGGAGGGCACCTGAAAGCTCCGCTTCCCCACGCAACTCTGGGACCCGGGTGGAATCTTGGAAGGATCTCCACAGTGGGACGGCATTCCTAGTGACCTCTCTGTGGCATAGAATGTGGTCCGTCACAACTTAAAGCATAGATAAGAGTTCAAGAGAGAGTTGGATAGATGTATTCAAGAGAGAGTTAGATTTAACTCTTAGGGGCTAACAGAATCAGGGGATATGGGGAGAAAGCAGGAACGAGGTACTGATTCTGGATGATCAGCCATGATCATATTGAATGGCGGTGCTGGCTCGAAGGTGACTCCTTATACATAGGTGACTCTTGCACCTATTTTCTATGTTTCTAACTTCTTCCCCGTCCAATTCACACCATTCTCCTGCTTCTCAACTGTTGTTCGTCGAACTCCTGCACAACACCTCCTCAAATGGCCAATGGCCACACGTGTGTACGTGAGTGGTAGAATCTGGGAGAAGATTGATGGGGCATTGAGGGAGAAGGGATTAGAGGGAAACAAGTGGGAAAATAGGATTGATGTGAGTGCTCTGAGAGTTGGCATAAACTCAATGGCCCAATTGGTTCACTCTTTATCTTAATAAATGATGAGTTTTCTGAAACAAATATGAAGTCTAGAGGCATGTGGTCCGAACAAAATCCAATCTGGTCCTTGGGAAGTAGAAGACACCTGGATTTGCAGATACTAGTTTAAGAAAAGATACAAAGTGCTGGAGTTACTCAGCGGGTCATGCAGCATCTCTGGAGGATGTGGAAAGGCAACATTTCAGGTCAGAGTCCTTCTTCGGACTGATTGTAAGGGGGGGTAAGAACGTTGGCAGAGAGGAGGTGATCTGCATAGACCATATGAGCCAAAGTGGGCTTCCACACAAAGACACGTTCCCCACCACTTTCCATGGAGGGGTTAGCCTAATAGTCATTAATTTAAACTTTTATTCTTCACTTTTTTATGCTTATTCTAGATACACTTAAGAGCTTTTCGTAATTTCAAAAAAACGTTTCCCAATAGTTGCTCAATGTTTCTAAGAGTCAGGATGTTTTGACAGTTGTGTATTTTTGGTCAAACCAGCTGCCCCTCTGTGCTGGCTACCACGGTTTGCTCTGTGTTTGAGGATGAGGTTTATCTTGCTCAAGTCCATGTTTCCAATCCACGCCTGAAAAACTGTTTCCTGTTTCCCAACAACTACGAAGACCACCGTTTGGTTCATCCAGTTTATGCCGACTCAGAGCAATCCCATCACTCCCATTCCCCAATTCACTTCCCTGTAATAGCTTTCCTCACACAAGACCATTGACTCACCTGCCACTCACCTACCCCAAGGGCAATTTGCAGTGGCTCATTAACCTACCAACCCTTACATCGTGTGGCTGTGGCTGTGGCAGAGGCAGCACCTTGTCCACGGCGGAGAATGATAAGTTGTACATTAGCATGGATGTCAAGGATTATGGGGAGAAGACAGGAGACTGGGGTTGAGAGGGAAAGATAGATCAGCCATGACTGAATGGCGGCGTAGACTTGATGGGCCAAATGGCCTTATTCTGCTCCTATAACTTAGGAACTTATGAAACAAATGCACTCCGAGGAAACCCATGCGGCCAATGGGAGAACATGCAAACTGCACGCAGGCAAGACCATGGGTCAGGACTGAACCCATGTCTTTGGCACGGTGAGGCAGCAGCACTACCTGCAGTGCCACTGTCATTCCATCTTGGGTTGATAGAATGAGTAGCCTTAAAGATGTAATGCAGGAGTGGAACAATTCACCAGCCTAATTGGAGCTCAGCAATGAGCTCAGGCTGATGACAAGATTCTGGACTAATTGGGGCTCTGGGACGAAGGACATTCTTGCCGTAGAGGGAGTACAGAGAAGGTTCACCAGACTGATTCCTGGGATGGCAGGTCTTTCATATGAAGAAAGACTGGATAGACTCGGCTTGTACTCGCTAGAATTTAGAAGATTGAGGGGGGATCTTATAGAAACTTACAAAATTCTTAAGGGGTTGGACAGGAAGATTATTCCCGATGTTGGGGAAGTCCAGAACAAGGGGTCACAGTTTAAGGATAAGGGGGAAATCTTTTAGGACCGAGATGAGGAAATCATTTTTTACACAGAGAGTGGTGAATCTGTGGAATTCTCTGCCACAGAAGGTAGTTGAGGCCAGTTCATTGGCTATATTTAAGAGGGAGTTAGATGTGGCCCTTGTGGTTAAGGGGATCAGGGGGTATGGAGAGAAGGCAGGTACAGGATACTGTTGGATGATCAGCCGTGATCATATTGAATGGCGGTGCAGGCTCGAAGGGCCGAATGGCCTACTCCTGCACCTATTTTCTATGTTTTTATGTTTCTATGAATGTTGTTCTGAATGAGACCAGACTTTTGCAAGTCAGCATTGCCCTGACCAAATATGGACAGGTGCTTACCCTGTGCTTAAACCCTTGGCAGCGTGAGTTCCAGCTAACCTTGATAGAACAAAGCAAATCAATGGGGGGGGATACATACGGAAGAGGTCTGAAATAGGTACCTGGAGACATAGAGCTGTACTACACGGAAACAGGTCCATTGACATGCCTTGACCACGTTAACCAAGTTGGCATTTTGGCCTAGAGCCTTCCAAACTCTTCCTATCCACAAATCTGTCCAAATGTCTTTTAAAAGTGGTGATTATATCCACTTATGTAGCCTCCTCCTGCAGATACAGTCTACCGACTGAGTGAAAAAGTTGCTCCTGAGGTTCCTCTTAATTCTCTTCCCTCTCACCTTAAATCTATACCCGTAGTTTTAGAATCCTCTTCAAAGACAAAAAAGCCCCAGTCTATCTAACCTCTTCCTGTAACTCAAGCTTACAACCCCAGGTAACATCCTGGTGAATCTCTTCTGCACCCTGGCCAACTCAATGATATCCTTCCTATTGTTGGGCGACCAGAATTTCTCCCATTACTACAAGTGTGGTCTTACATCTGCATCATGATGTCCCAACTTTTGTACTTGTTAACTTTCCCAATGAAGGCAAGCGTGCCAAACGCCTTCTTCACCACAATGTCTACCTGTCTCACCACTGTACTCCTGTACTCCCACTGCGTCTGTACTCCACAACACCGTTCTGCAACACTCTCCAGGGCTCGACTATTTCAATGGTGTTTTTATTGTCACATGCGCAAAGTGCAAACGCACAGTGAAATTATACTCTCTCTCTCTCTCTCTCTCTCTCTCTCTCTCTCTCTTTTATTATATTGTTTACAGTGTACTATGTTATGCTGCTGCAAGTAAGAATGTAATTCTTCTATCTGGGACATATGACAATAAAACACTCTTGACTTGAGTATTGCCATGCCTAAGCACATCCTCCATTAGTAAATTGTACAGAAATAATCTACTGATCCTGCGTGCAATTTGGCGTCAGTTTCAAATTGGAGTCCACGCTCGAGTTGGTATGAGCATTGCCCGATCCAGGCAAGCCCAAGGCTGGAGTGGGCCTCCAGCCGTCACCTTCCCTCGGACTTCTGGATCAACCAGCGAACCGCCGCCCTCTCGTGTAACTGGAGGTTAGAGAGGCATTTGTGAGTGGAGGGGACACTGTGATTAGATTAGCTTAAGGCAAGGAAGCTCTGGATAATTTAATCAGGTTGCACTCTGTTCCCCTCAACGTGCAACATTAGCTCAGTCAACAATGAACACATTTGCTGCAAAGAATACATCTCCGTTTTGGATTTATTAGCCGTGGGGCTAAACTGCTTTGGCATCCCACACCAGCAGCTTCTGGACTTTACCTCTCATCCCTTTCATCTTTCAGTTATTGCAGCAACGGCATTTCAGGCACAATGGGTGTTGGGCACAGAATAGCGTGATAACATTTATCCATTACCCATGGTCTATTCAAAGTGATTAGGCAGACACGGTTACATTGCTGGTGACAATCAATGGGAATCAAGGGTGGCCGTTACACAAGACTACTTACTGACAACAGCACACAATGTTATCACTAAAATAAAAGCAGAGATGTGAAAACGCACAAACCCTCTCGTACGTCTAACTGGAGTGGACGAAATAAGACTGTTGCAATGATCCCTCAATAATTTAGATATAAAATAGAAACATTGAAACATAGAAAATAGGTGCAGGAGTAGGCCATTCGGCCCTTCGAGCCTGCACCACCATTCAATATGATCATGGCTGATCATTCAACTCAGTATCCCGTACCTGCCTTCTCTCCATACTCCCTGATCCCTTTAGCCACAAGGGCCACATCTAACGCCCTCTTAAATATAGCCAATGAACTGGCCTCAACTACCTTCTGTGGCAGAGAATTCCAGAGATTCACCACTCTCTGTGTGAAAAATGTTTTTCTCATCTCAGTCCCAAGAGATTTCCCCCTTATCCTTAAACTGTGACCCCTTGTTCTGGACTTCCCCAACATCGGGAACAATCTTCCTGCATCTAGCCTGACCAACCCTTTAAGAATTTTGTAAATTTCTATAAGATCCCCCCTCAATCTTCTAAATTCTAGCGAGTACAAGCCGAGTCTATCCAATGCAAACATCTCTCATTTATACAAGATACTTAAGGTGATTTCTCTGTTGATCAATGTAATACCGAAGCAGAATTGCCAGACACTCATGGTTAATAGTAAGATTAAACGAGAACTTACCAGTTTGAAGTTTGATCTTTATTTTATGAGGAGTAACGTTGAGGGAATACGTGAAGAACCCCGCTAGGACGCATGCGTGTCATTCTTCAAAGCAGCGGTGTGAAATCACAGATAACTGTAATGACTAAACATAGTAAGATTAGAGAAGAGATACCAGTTGAGTATATGATCAAGGGTGGGAGCGGAGGGCACGTATTCCCTCAACGTTACTCCTCATAAAATAAAGATCAAACTTCAAACTGGTAAGTTCTCGTTTAATCTTACTATTTTACTTCGGAGTCACGTGAGTGACTACGTGAAGATTTTAAAGCTCTGTGATTTCATGCCGTGGAAACGAGTCCATGCATCACATCTGCCTTGATTATGGGGAGAATAGTGTTAACATCATTAGATATCAATATAATATTAAAATAACAAAATTTTATTAATACCAAATCATAGCCCCTATTTATGTGGTAAAATCATATTACAGAACTTAAAAGTGTTTCTGCAAATGTTCCAGGTTCAATAACTGGTTTATTATAAAATCGTTGGAACGTTCTTTCCGTTGACCATCCTGCAGTCTTGAGGATTTGGTCCATAGGAACATCCAACTGTATTGCTGCTGATGTAGCTGCAGCCCTGGTGGAGTGAGATTTAAAAATGTTAGTATCTACTCCCGCCTTTTTTAGGACCTGTTTTAGCCATCTTGAGATGGTCTGGACTGTCACTTTTTTGTGTGGCTGTTTGTGGCTGATTAACAGTGCCATTTCTTTGCCTCTGATGATTCTTGTATGTTCCATATATAATAGTAAGTGAGTTACTATGCAGAGACGATCATCCGTCGGGTAGGGCCGGAACTCTATTTTTTGCCCTGCTGATCCCTGTCTGTTCTGTTTAATTAATTCAAGGATATGAAAAGTCAAATTCCCAGATGAAATAGTCAAGTTGTCCAGCCTTAGTTTTTGTAGTGACTGGACCCTTTGTGCCGTGACCAAAGCCATCAGCATGACCGTTTTCATCGTTAGTGTCTGTAGGGACAGAGCTGTAGGTGGAGACCAGTTTCTCAACATAGTCAATTCAATGCTCACATCCCAAATTTGGGTGTACCTGGTTCTTGGGGGATTAGTATTGAAAATGCCCCTCATGAGTTTGGTTACCAGGGGGTGTGTCCCTACAGAATGCTGCTCTGTTCCTTGCCACAGGTAGTTTGACAGAGCACTTCTGGCGCAGTTGATGGCACTATAGCTGAGGCCCTCATCATAGTGGAGGCTTGCCAGAAATTCCAGAACAGACGGAATGTTGTTTGATCTGTGGTTGAGGTTGTTGTCGTGACAGTACTTCCCCCATTTCTTGATGTGCACCAAGTACTGTTTTTTGGTGGACTGTCTGTGGGCCGATGCAATCATATCCATTGTTCGGTCCGTCAGTCCCAGGTGTTGTAGTTGCGCTTTCAAATTCTACAAATTAATAGGTTTGTATGTTTATGACAGGGGTGACTTTCCTGTGTTACCGGATGGACCAGTAAACTTGGTCTATGATGGATGGTGATGCATGGTTCTAATACCATGTCTAGTATCACCGGGAACCATGGTTGAGTAGGCCAATCGGGTAATATCAAAATACCAGATGCAGAGTCTTGTTGTATTTTCCTTAATACCCGACTGATGAGGCAGAAAGGAGGGAATGCATAAATAAACAATTTCCCCCAATGCAGCGAAAATGCATCTGTTGCTGCTGCCCCAGGGTCTGGTTCCCATGAAACATAATTTGATAACTGGTGATTGAGCCTGGATGCGAAAAGATCGATATCTGGTGTTCCATACCGTGCTGTAATTTCAGCAAATACATTTTTATCCAACATCCATTCCGTGTTTTCATTGAATTTGCGTGACCTGGTGTCTGCCACTAAATTTAGTTTACCTGATAAGTAGGTAGCTGATATCCAAATATCTCTCTGGATACACCATTGCCAAATTGTGTTGGCCAGATTGTCACATGATGTCGATTTATTTCCACCCATATGGTTGATATATGCTACCACGGTGGTGGTGTCAATTTGTAGTCTAACATGCTGGTGATTTAACCCAGAACAATATGACTTAAGGCCATGGAATGCACTTAACATTTCCAGGTAGTTTATGCCCAGTGTTTTTAATAATGATGCCTCCTGTGCATTCCATCTCCCTCCACAGCTGGAGATGGAATTGGTAGCTCCCCAACCAAGTGCACTGGCATCAGTTTGTAGTACCATAGACGGGTTGCTGATAATTAGTGGATTGGAACAATACTTGATGTTGTGTTCCCACCATTTTAGTTCCATAATGGTCTCTGTTGGTAGCTTCATTGGCCTGTCAAAATGGCCACCATTAATTTTGAGTGCTCTTATTTTTGCTCTCTGTAAATTACGATAGTGTAAAGGTCCAAATTGTGTGGCTGGAAATGCAGCCACTATTTTCCCAATTATTCTAGCTACCAGTCTAATGGATGGTTTGGTGATGTCAATGATTTCGCTGCAAGCCTCTTTTAAGGCTGTTACCTTTTCTTTCGGCAAAGTCACTGACATGAGAACTGAGTTAATGGTGAACCCCAGATAATCCATTTTTGTTGAAGGCGTTAATTTAGACTTAACTGGATGGATGATAAAGCCCAGTTCTTCAAACAATTGTTTTGTGGCTGTTACTGCTTGTTCAGTCAATTCCAAAGTTTTGCCAACAATAAATATGTCATCTAGATATGCCATTACCAAGTGTTTTTGTTTTCGCAGTAACGCTAGGGCTGGTTTCAAATTTTTTGTGAATAACCTGGGGGCTGATGTCAGCACATTAGGTAGTGCCCTGTATTGCCAGCGCTGACCCATCCAGTTGAATTTTAAATAACATCTGTGGTCACCTCTTATGGGTACTGTATAGTAAGCATCTTTTAGATCGATGCTTGCCATGTGGTAGCCTTCGGAAATCAATTGCTTAGCAGTAACAAAGGTTTCCATCTTGAAATGAATATATTGTACAAAGGTATTTAAAGTAGTCAAATCGATGATGATGCGGCAACCACCATCTTTCTTGTTTTTTATAAAGATATTGGACACGAATTCCTGTGATTCGTGTTGGGTGTGTTCAATTACTCCTTTTTTATATAGCCGCTGTAGTTCAGCATGTGCTTTAGATTTTTCTATACCTGTGAGCACGAACATTCTTAAAGAACCAGACCCACCTACCTCCATGGTTACCAGTGGTAGGTGTGTTATTTCTTCGGCATCCTCCGTGGACGTTGAGGCGCCGTTGTCTGGGTCTGTTGTTGGGTTTGTATTGAAGGTTTGCGCATTTTCCAGGACGGTCGGTCTGGGCCATGGCCTAAAAAATGCCGATGTTGGGTGTTCCTGGTTTTTGCGCTAGCTCTGGTTTGTATTGGCCAACTGGGGGGTCCGTAGGGGTGATATTTTTGGCCGTAGTAGCTTTTGGTTGCTGGTTTTATGAGCCCCAGTGTTTTTGCCTCTTCATTAAGTTCTTTGACTTGTTTTGGTAGATCCCCTCCAAATAGTAGTATTGGCGGTTTGGAGGTTCCAGGTTTACAGAGGCCGGCAAATTTGGGGTCTAAAGCTGGTTGGATAGCACTTTTCCTGATGTTGTTCAACTCATATTGTGAGTTGCAGAGTAAAGCCAGTGCATCTTGGTGGTCTTGGGTCATGTTTTGCTCCTTCAATGTGCGGGCAAAAGCTGTAATTCCTGCCGTTAGGACTTTTACGACTTTCTGAATTTTCAAGTCCCTGGTTCTAATTGATGTCCCCACATGTTTCCAGATGCACTGGTTTACACTGGGAACATTTAGCGACTTGCAGTTCCCTGGAGGTAAATGTCGTGCCATGGTGTTTGATAGTGCCTGTGCCTGCAGTTGGTTAAATGACATATAGTCAATGCTTGCCGCTATTTTCGGCTCCAGATCTTGGCCAGTTTGGTCTGGTTGGATAAACTGGGACACCATGTCCAGCATGTTTTCTGTCACCCCAGGCATACTGGGGGTATGTGCATTGCCCTCTTCGGGGTCAGCCCAGAATGGATCCTCCGTGCTCTCCTCTGATAAGGGAGAGACACTGTGCAGCCCCACAAGGGGTACTGCTGTGGGGCTTACTAATTGCCCACTGTGGCTAGCCTCCATCTCCCGGAGCCTGCCACTTTGGAGTATTTCCTCCAGCAGCCGCTTCAACCGGCTCCAATGCTCACGGGCACTGGCCGCTCGCGGCTGCCCCCCATCCTGCAGCCGCTCCAACCGGCCCCGGTGCTCACGGGTGCTCGTCATCTTGCAGCCGCTCCAACCGGCTCCAATGCTCACGGGCACTGGCCGCTCGCGGCTGCTCATCATCCTGCAGCCGCTCCAACCGGCCCCGGTGCTCACGGGCACTGGCCGCTCGCGGCTGCTCAAAGTCAGACTCATCGGAGTCTGGCATTCAGTCCATTTTTTGCTTCGCTTCGCCGGTGCGGGAGCGAAGTCTGGCACAGCTGTTTCCATTTCGGGAGATTGGCGTGCCGTCGGCTGCTGCTGTTGCTGCTGGCTGTCCACAACTCCGCGGTTCTCCCCCGCCAGCTTTTTCGCAGCCTTCTGTCTCGTGAATCTGTTCATCTTTCCACCTGCAAGGTAAGTGGGAAAACGCAGAGTCTCCTTACCTGCTGTTCCCGGCTTTTAAATTCTGCCGCTAAAGGGGAACGTCCTTCCCCCTGCTGTGACTCTTTGCAATGCGTGTAGCGATATGTCACGCATGCGTCCTATCGGGGTTCTTCACGTAGTCACTCACGTGACTCCGAAGTAAAATTGCAATCGTCTGAGTCCATGCCGACCAGCAACTCTACCACTGTGCCACCAGCGTCAACCCACAATCTTTATAACATTGAAGGGCAAAAGTAATAGGCTCACAAGATCTGCATGTTGCAGCACAATACCTAAACCGGTAATTTGTCACTGTTCTGACTTCATTGCTCGGTCCGAATCCTGGAACTCCTTCCCCACCACACTGTGCTCCTATCCTGGAAGGTCTGAAGGTTACATAAGGTGGCTTACAATCACTATCCCGAGGGCACTAGCAATGGACAATGGACGCTACACCCTGAATACTTCATAAAAAGGTGCTTGCTTTATCAGACTATTGGTCAAAAAACATTTGTTTCACAAATGCACCTCATCCTGGGGTTAAATTGATTGAAAGTTGTACTGCAGTTGTACATGGTCTTGGTGAGACCACACCTGGAGTATTGCGTACAGTTTTGGTCTCCTAATCTGAGGAGAGACATTCTTGCCATAGAGGGAGTACAGAGAAGGTTCACCAGACTGATTCCTGGGATGTCAGGACTTTCATATGAAGAAAGACTGGATAGACTCGGCTTGTACTCGCTAGAATTTAGAAGATTGAGGGGGGATCTTATAGAAACTTACAAAATTCTTAACGGGTTGGACAGGCTAGATGCAGGAAGATTGTTCCCGATGTTGGGGAAGTCCAGAACAAGGGGGTCACAGTTTAAGGATAAGGGGGAAATCTTTTAGGACCAAGATGACAAAAACATTTTTCACACAGAGAGTGGTGAATCTGTGGAATTCTCTGCCACAGAAGGTAGTTGAGGCCAGTTCATTGGCTATATTTAAGAGGGAGTTAGATGTGGCCCTTGTGGCTAAAGGGATCAGGGGGTATGGAGAGAAGGCAGGTACAGGATACTGAGTTGGATGATCAGCCATGATCACATTGAATGGCGGTGCAGGCTCGAAGGGTCGAATGGCCAACTCCTGCACCTATTTTCTATGTTTCTATGAAAGATACAGCGTGCAAACAGACCATTGATTCCACCAGGTCCAAGTCACACATTGAGCAGCCATTAACACTAATTGTACTTTATCCCACTTTCGCATCCGAGATAGTGATGTGGTGAGCCACCTTCAATTACCTTCAGTCCTTCTATGCAAGGAGCTCCCACAGTGTGACAGGGAGGGGGCTCCAGGATTCAGACTCGCTGATGAAGAAGAAACTGTGAAAAATTACACACTTAAGGGCAATTTACAGCAGCCAATTAACCTACAAAACCCGCACGTCTTTGGGTTGCGGGAGGAAACTGGAGCACCCACAGGAAACCCACATGGCCACAACGAGAATATGAAAACTCCACACAGACAGCATCTGAGGTCAGTAACAAACCCGGGTCTCTGGCACTGTGAGGCAGCAGCTCCACATCCTGAACAGCTGCGCCGCCAAGGTTGTGAGGTGAATTTTCCATCATTGACTGGGATAAGGCCTGATACTCTGCTCCCATCATTCACAACCAGAGGAATCGCAAGGGCAATCCCTCCATCGTTTTTCCTGTTCCGAGGGGTAACATCAACTGTCCATCAGAGAGTTGATCAGAAATCCAGCCATGGACAAACTGGGGAAAACTGTAATCACCAACCTTGCACTGTAATCACCAACCTTGCTAAGACAAATTCTCAGGATCAGGCCAATTAGATGCTTCTGCGCCTTCAATTTAGTTGGCGCTTTTACAATCCTATATGCTCATCTTTGATATGTAACTCTTTATACTCTTACTTAGAAGTCATAGAGTCAGACAGCGTGGAAATAGGCCCTTCGGCCCAACATGCCCACGCCAACCAGTCATATTAGTCATATCTTTGGAAACCTCCAGTTAACCGCATCTTCACCACCTTTCCCGGCGAAGTTTGTTGCACACTTCCTACATCATTTTCAGTGGGCAGACATTTTCCGATATAATCCTTTTGTAGCCAAATTTCCATTTCAAGGTTCTGTCACCTTCACAATGCCCAAAGGTAATACATTTTTTTTCTGTCAGATTTATTTATTATTTTGAACATAATTCAAACCATCGCTCGAATTTCTCAGAGCAAGAAAATCCATACAATTTGCCTTCTTAATTTACACTGCTAAAGTTCACCTGGAACACAATAATCACCATTTGATTCATGTGATTGAAATCCCTGTCATATTATCACCAGGGTTTACACCTGCAGATGCTGGAAAAAATCAAAGGTAGACAAAAATGCTGGAGAAACTCAGCGGGTGAGGCAGCATCTATGGAGCGAAGGAATAGGCGACGTTTCGGGTCGAGACCCTTCTTCAGACTGATGTGGTTTCGAAGAGAGGAGGAGAACTTATTCAAGCTTGGCATTTTTCACCTTGATTATGTCTCAGAGAGCCTGTCATTGCCAACTGTCCTGTGTTTGCAAAGGAAATACTGCTTCTAAAACAATGACGATAATTTAAAAATAGTTTGTTGGCTGCAGAGTATTTTGGGACTATTGTGGTACTTAAGATATAATATATAAAATATAGTCTTGCTGGTCACATCTACAATTTCAAACAATTGTACCTTCAATGAAGGACAATGGTGCAGTGAATTAATATACGAGAGACCCAGGGCAAGGTTGCAGGGACCTGGGTTTCAAACCACCACAGCAGATGGTGATAAATTTAGTCTATTTAATTCCAGAATGTAAATTCTAATGATGGCCTAAAAACAAGTCCATTTTTGTAATGACCCATCTGGTTCACAAATGACCAGAGTAGGGAAGTAAATCTGTTCCCCTTACCTGGTCCAACCTAAACATGACACCACAGCAATGTTGTTGACTCTCAGCTGGCCTCTGAAATAGCCTAGCCATTAATTCAATGATAATAATGTGCCCAGAGAATCACAAAGGCACAAAACTGGGTGGATCCCAAACAGCATTGCAGGTATATCCAGACCTCAAGGACTGCAGCAGTTCAAGAATGCAGCTCACTACCACCTCCTCAAGGGCAATTCAGGATGAGCAAGCAAATGCGAGCTCAGCCAGTGAAGCTCAGATTCATTGAATGAATAATCATTTAAAAAAAAATGGAAATGGACCTTTTGTGGATTCCTTTTTAATAAAAACTAGACTAAGTGGGACCCATTGGGTCCCAGTCACACGGGAGGCCTGGTCCCCCAAAGCAACCCATTCCCCAACGCAATATTCCACCACTCACCCGTTCCCCTGAACTGCGCAGGCGCGGCTCATTTCCACTCAACCCGAGCACTCCCTCCCCCTCCTCTTCATGTGTGTGAGGGGAGGGGGGGGAGGGAAGTGGTGGGTGGGAGGAGAGGAGGGGTATGTGTGGGCGGGGGAGTGTGTGCAGGTGGAGGGGTTATTGGGGGGGGGGGGAGGGTTATGTGAGCGGGGGAGCGGTGTGTGGGGGCAGGGGGATTGTGGGGCGGGTGGGGACGGGGGGTCATGGGGGCGAGGGGCCTGGGGGAGGGGTGTGTGGGCGGGGGGAGTGAACTCAGAGAAAATACAGGGGAAGAGCCATGGGGAAGAGGGGGGCATCATGGGGGAGGGGAGAGGAGCCAGTGAGGGGGACCAGAGGGGTAGTGGCTGGAATTGGTGGTGCGATGGGGACTCACAGCAGGCGTGGTCGCTGGTCGTTCTCCTCCGCCGGGATCAGAATCTCCGCTTTTCATTTGGCGACATTGGAGACATCTTCGACTCCGGGTTGGGCTGGGTCTCCGACTCTGGTCTGGCTGGATCTCCCGTGCTGAGATGGGCTGGGCTGGGTCGGGTCTCCCCGAGCGGGGCTGGGCTGCTGCTTGGGGCTGCTTCGGGTCCCTCCGAAAGTCCAGTTGGAAACCTCCGCCGGCCACCCTCAGCTCCAGTAGAGACTCGATGGCACAGGAAGGGGCGGACCATCCCGGGGAGTGACAGGGGAAGAGACCAATCCGCAGACTGGCAGGAGAAGAGATCGATCTGCGCACACGTGCGGTTTTTAAGATTTTTTAAACCTCGCTAACTTTTACGACATTCAACTGATCGGAACAAAACTTGGCGCACTCGCCGCAGAGGAGAACGGTGAGTGAACTGGTGAAAAATCGTAGCGCTATCGCGAACCATTTTTGCGCAAATAGAAAGACCGCCAAACCGGAAGATAACAAGATCAGAGTTTTAGTTATGTATAGATACTGGCCAGTCAATACTTCTATTTTGGAAATATATCCTAACATGTGGTCAGCGATTTCCTTATATGGGCAGAAAAAAGAAACTGCAGAAGCTGAATTACAAAAAAAAGACACAAAGTGCTGGAGTAACTCAGTGGGTCAGGCAGCATTTCAGGAGAACATGGATTGGTGACATTTCGGGCTGGGACCCGTCCATAGACTGTGGGAAGGACTCCCGATCTGAAGAAGGGCCTCCATCCAAAACATCACCTATCCATGTTCTCCAGAAATGCTGCCCGACCCACTGAGATACTCCAGCACCTTGTGTTGCTATTTTTACCATTCATAAGCATTTTTGTTACAAGGACAGTAAAAAATCTGACTGCAAAAAAAAAAATTAAGTTATCAAAAAACACCAAGTCAAATTAATAACACATCTTGTTAACATCTAGGTTAAAAGAAAAGTTTAGAACTGCGTTGCCAAAATTCTATTTTCCACTGCAAACCTGTCAGCATTTCCAGTCCCACCCAATTCTTAAGTGATGACAAACCTGTTGTAATGTACTTATGTACAAGAGACACAAACTAGACCGACTGAATGTACAAACATTTCCATTGGTACGCTATTGCATCAAGCAGCATTCATGCAATAAGCCATCTCTACCTGGGTAATGAGGGTAATGGCTTCAAGCCCCATTCTGGAGATAGACCCGAGCTGATATACTCTGGGACAGAGAGGATCTCGAGCTTTCTCCAAGGTGCCATCTTCATCGACATAAACAAAGGTCATCTCCCCTCTTATGTTGTAAAAGAATAGCCAGCACTATTTGAAGAACGGGAATGCTCCCGCTGTATTTAAGGCAATATTTGTCTCTTGCCATCACAATACCTGACCGCAGAGGAAGTGGTCATTCCACCTGCTGAACCCATATCAGCTTTTTGCAAAGCAGATCCAGTTGGTCCCGTTCTTTATTTCCAAGCTAATTTGTAAATGACAGGTATGATTGAATCTACTTTCACCAACCTTACAGGCAGAAACTCACTGCAACCTACAGGAGTTGTGTTTGCATAAATTGGCCCATGAAATTCTCCAGATTCCAACAGTAACTTAATTTCACAGATTGCAACGTCTAATGTGTGGATGCCTTTTCCTTTCACCTGGTGACCAGGGGCTCATTCCCCTCATCCTGGTCACTCAGAATCTCCAAGTGTACAGACAGTCATGTCCAGAACCTTTTCATTCTCTTGAAGCGAGTTAGGGTAAGTATGTGAGGAAATAAGGCACGAGGTGGATGGGTTTTACAACTGAGTTGGGAAGAAAGTGAATCTGAAAAGGTCTTATCATGCTGTAATTCTTCATAACTTTATCACTGTCTATGATGCCACCTATGTTAGTGTCATCTGTAAGTTTACTAATCTTGCTTTAGATTTTAGACGTACAGCGCAGAAACAGGCACTACGGTCCACCGAGTCCGTACCAACCGAAGCAAATTAACCTACAAACCTGCACGTGTTTGGAGTGTGGGAGGAAACCGGAGCACCCGGAGAAAACCGGCGGTCACAGGAAGAATGTGCAAACTCCGCACAAACAGCACCCGCAGTCAGGATTGATCCCAGGCCTCTGGTGCTGTAAGGCAGCAACTCTACCGCTGCGCCACTGTGTGTTGCACCTTCCCATGCAAATCGGTGATGGAGATAACAAGCTGTAATGGGGTCAGCACCGATCGCTGAGGCACATCATATTCAAGACAGAAATGGCCTGACTTTTAAGGGTCCGTCCCACTGTACGAGGTAATTCAAGAGTTCTCCCGAGTTTCCCCTGATTCGGACTCTGAGAATTACGGTAATAGCCATTCGTAGGTACTCGGGGCTCTCGTGGACATTTTTCACAGTGCTGAAAAAACTTCACGAGTTACCGCGTTTCCCGAGTGCCTGCCGTTAGCGTTACGAGCCGCTACGGGACAAACACGGGCTCCGACGTAGCCGCTATGTACATTATTTGTACTTACCATGAGTTTAATTTTTTTTTAAACTCGGGAGAGCTCTTGAATTACCTCGTACAGTGGGACTGGCCCTTTAGAAGCCAAGGGATATAGCAATTGTAAAGAGGATACACCTGAGAGAGAACATGTTAATGACTATAGGCTGGTCATGTAGGCTTGAAGAGCCTGACAACCTAATGCTGCTTCAATTGTAAAAACTATTATTCAATGTGGGACACTGTTAGCTCTTTGGGTGAGCTGGTGCAGGACTGCTGTAAATTAGCAGGCCCATGTTAAACTTTAAACATTCCAGTGGAAGCAGAGCATGGCCCATACTGGAAAAATGTCAATGATGTTACATACAAAGAATGCTGCTTGAATCTCTTTTATACAAGACAGCTCTACTCTACTACAAGCTCAATTGACAGTCAAATAATTACTTGGGAGAGAACATTCAAAAGTCAGGCCACCATATAATCACTGATGTGAATAACTGTTAGTCAATCAGGGAGGGTTTAATTTACAGTGTAGTAACAGCACTTACCACTGACCTCACAGAGATAACCCCCACAAACTTACAGACATCCAGACAGATGTCTATGACAAGAACTCTTTCCCTTTCTGACTTTAGTTGTATTGTTCAGATGCCAGAATGGTAGGGGAAAGTTTATCATCTGCTTAATGTTATACAGCACAGAGGTTGCCCCATCTAAGCTAGTCCCACATTTAGCCCATATCTCTTTAGACCTTTCCCAACAGTGTACCTATGCAAGTGTCCTTTAAATGTTGTTATAGTACCTGCCACAACTTCTCTGGCAGCTCGTTCCATATACCCACCACCCTCTGCAAGGAAAAGATGCCCCTCAGGTTCCTATTTAATCTTTCCCCTCTCACCTTAAACCTACTGTATGTCCTCTGGTTTTTGATTCACCTATTCTGGGTAAAATACTCTTGTGTATTCACCCTATCTATTCCCTTCATTACTTTATACACCTCTATAAGATCACCCCTCAGCCTCCTGCATTCCAAGGAATAATGTTCTAGGCTACCCAACCCCTCCCTATCGCTCAGCCCCTTGAGAGTTGGCAACATCCTCGTAAATCTTTTCTGCACTCTTTCCAGCTTAGTGATAGCCTGCGCAAGTTCATTAATAACACAATATAACAATCTCAGCAACACTGTCCTTATGTTCCCAAAAGACCAAGAGATCAGCAATGTTCTTGAACTGCCTCAGCAACCAATTAATTAAAACATTTCCATAGCGAACCAGAGTATGAGCATGATCAAAGGCATTTTTAATTAACGTTTTAAATGTTTTACTGAATGCTACATAGTGATTAGAACATAGACAAATACTGTAGTTAAGCTGAAGTTCAAATGCCTAAACCTTTAAATATTTTAAAATATCATGGACATTGCATGAGGCAGTCCACAGTATATGTACATGTGACCTTTGGGGCCCAGGGATTTGCAGCTGAAATTATGCCTAATGCCCCTGTCCCACTTAGGAAACCTGAACGGAAACCTCTGGAGACTTTGCGCCCCACCCAAGGTTTCCTTGCGGTTCCCGGAGGTTGCAGGTAGTGGAAGCAGGTAGGGAGACTGACAAAAACCTCCGGGAACCGCACGGAAACCTTGGGTGGGGAGCAAAGTCTCCAGAGGTTTCCATTCAGGTTTCCTAAGTGGGACAGGGGCATTACGTAACATCAGCAAAGATTTTCTGAATATTTTGCAGCAGGACAAATTTGTAATTAGGTCAGATAGATTTCAATTCTATTGATTTCACTGGAAAAGGCTGTAAATTGGACATCTGTGAAGACTAAATCACTGATAGTTACTTCAGCTAAACCATGAACATTGAACGTAGAATAGTGCAGCACAGAAACAGGCCCTTCAGCCCACAATGTCAGTGTCAAACACGATGCCAAGTTAAACTGATCTGTTCTGCCTGCACATGATCCATATTAGTCCAGTCAATCTAGCAAATTTGAGGGGGTTACCCACCACTAATTGCAAAATCATTTATTCTATTGCAGTACATTCCAATATGGTCCTCTAAACACCATACTAAAAGTACTAAAAAAATCATAGCTTGGGAAAGTGGTGTAATTTGCATGATATGCAAATCAGCTTCCGCCATTAGAGAAAATACATATTTTCACCATAACTTTGCATCGAAATACCTGATTGACACAAATAAAGTTTCTTCATATTGGATATTGGGGATGCCATCTTGTGCCGAGGTAAATAGCGCTATGCAAGAGCTCGCTGATGTGATCTACAACACGGGTGAACAGCATAAAGACACATCCAAGTCCAGACAAGAACGAAGTCCAAAAAAGTGAATGTCAACAAGGCAAGATCTATAGGCCAGGGGATACTAGTCAATGGTGGGGAAAAAATGTGAACGAGTACTCTTTCCAAAGGAAAAATCAAGCAGTCACACTTGGATCCAAGACATCTGTTGTCATTGGCGGAGATCCAGTTCAGGTCGATCCACAGTTGCTTTTCCAGTGGCTGAATGTTATTGCCACCCGGGAAGATCAGGAAGATCCAGCAGCCTTGTTTCCATACGAGCTTTGTAGTCATCCAACAGCGTTATTTGCCAATGTTGGGCTGCCAAGAGAGCCAAATGCAGCGGCACTAGGTGATGCCCTTTGGGAGATGGTGAAACAGGATCAGACGGACCCTACTGGTGATGATCTACATTACGTGCACTCTTGCAACGTCTACCATGGTCAAGAGGTCAAACCTTTGAGAACATTTGGCGCAATGGGCTAAGTGTTCGACTGGTAACCGGAAGGTAGCCGGGTCGAATCCCGCTTGGAGTGCATACTGTCGTTGTGTCCTTGGGCAAGACACTTCACCCACCTTTGCCTGTGTGTGAATGTGTGTGAATGTGTGTGAGTGATTGGTGGTGGTCGGAGGGGCCGTAGGCGCAGATTGGCAGCCACGCTTCCGTCAGTCTGCCCCAGGGCAGCTGTGGCTACAGAAGTAGCTTACCACCACCGAGTGTGACTGAGGAGTGAATGAATAATGCGATGTAAAGCGCCTTGAGTATTAGAAAGGCGCTATATAAATCCCATCCATTATTATTATTATTATATGCATGTCGCTCGCATAAGTGACAAATCGGTGTGGAAACGCAACCATTGTTTTCGATGGTTATGAAGATGGGCCTGCCATCAAGGATGCTACACACTGCAGATGCATTGGCAGCTCCAAGGAATCAAATGTGATATTCACAGGAGAGACTTTGCTGAAGATGAAGAAAAATAGAGTTTCTCATCAACAAAGTAAACAAATAAAGGTTTCTTCACATGCTGGGTTCCGTCCTTGAGAGGGCCGGGCTGCACAACGATTCATGCCAAAGGAGATGCAGACATCCTGATCGTCAAGACAACAGTAGAGTCAGCGAAGGTTGTTGACACCATTCTTATTGGTGATGATTCAGATCTGCTAATCCTCTTGTGCTGCCATGGAGATGCAATCAAGAAGGAGCTATTCATGAAACCTGAAACCAAAGCCAACACCAAGAAGAAAACAAGGTATGGAACATAAAGAAGACAATGAAGATCCTGGGAAAGAAAATCTGTTCCAGACTACTCTTCGTGCATGCATTGCTTGGGTGCGATGCAACATCAAAATAAAAATTGTCCGATATCTTTGCATCCATGTGTCTGATGCAAAAAAAATGGCATCTAAACAAAGTCATCAGAAAGCAAGCATGAAAAATTGGATAAAGCAGCCAGAGGTAATACCTGAAATATTTAAGGTGTATTGTGTGCAATTTTGGTCTCCTAATTTGAGGAAGGACATAATTGCTATTGAGGGAGTGCAGCGTAGGTTCACCAGGTTAATTCCCGGGATGGCGGAACTGACATATGATGAAAGAATGGGTCGACTGGGCTTGTATTCACTGGCATTTAGAAGGATGAAAGGTGATCTTATAGAAACATTTAAAATTCTTAAAGGATTGGACAGGCTAGATGCAGGAAAAATACAGTCCAGGGGTCACAGTTTAAGAATAAGGGGTAGTCCATTTAGGACTGAGATGAGGAAATACATTTCACTCAGAGAGTTGTTAATCTGTGGAATTCTCCGCCACAGAAGGCAGTGGAGGCCAATTCACCGGATGTTTTCAAGAGAGATTTAGATTTAGCTCTTCAGGCTAAAGGAATCAAGGGATATGGGGAGATGGCAGGAACGGGGTACAGATTTTAGATGATCAGCCATGATGATATTGAATGGCGGTGTTGGCTCAAAGGGCCAAATGGCCTAATTCTGCACCTACATTTCTATTTACCCCCTCTAAGCCTCTCATCATTTTATATATTTCCATCAGGTCTCCACTCAGCCTCCGTTGTTCCAGATCCAGCATTCCGTTGCTCCAAAACAATCCATTGGTCCGAAACAATCCAGCATTCCCAAGCTGATTTCACTCACAGCGAGTACTGATGGTGAATCCTGATGGTATTGCTGCCAACTATCCCCTTAAATGCCTGTTTCAACCGAAGATGGACACAAAAAGCTGGAGCAACTCAGCGGGACAGGCAGCATCTCTGAAGATGGGTCGCGACCTGACACGTCACCCATTCCTTCTCTCCAGAGATGCTGCCTTTCCCGCTGAGTCACTCCAGCTTTTTGCCTCCATCCCCTTGAATGCATCAGCTGTGCAGTAACCCAGTCAGATGTTTATATGTGTGCCACTCTAAAGGCTTAAGTACAACATTCCACATTGCCATTCCAGGCCAGTACTGAGAGACCACCAAGTAATTGGAGGTGGCTTATTGTAGACAAAACTTTAAATAAAATAGGCCCCCCATGCTCCTTCTGGTAGATCCACATTTCAAGGATTAGCTGGGGCAGGATTATTCCTTCTGACTTGGGAGATAACATAGGCAGATTGTTTGAACTCAGTAACAACACTGTATGTGGGAGTTTGGTGTTTGCCACATCTTCTGTGATAAGGACAGCCACTCTTCACCGGCATTAAAATGCTTCATGTGCAGGAAGGATCGGCAGATGCTGGTTTAAACCGAAGGAAGATACGAAAAGCTGCAGTAACTCAGCGGATCAGGCAGCATCTCTGGAGAAACAGAATAGGCGACATTTCGGGTCGAGACCCTTCTTCAGACAGAGTCAGGGGAAACGGGGTCAGGGGACAATGCTTCATGATAGTCTGAGACGGTGAAGGGAATTACAGAAATGCAATTTTATTGTTCTTTCATTGCATTTTAAGTGGGTAGATTTCTGAAAACCTGATGATGATCTGAAAATTATATAATGAGGAATATGTGGGCGGCACAGTGGCGCAGCTGGCGGAGCTACAGTCTCACAGCACTACAGAGCCGGGTTTGATCCTGACCTTGGGTGCTGTCTGCGTGACGTTTGCACGTTCTCCCTTCCTACCGCTTACCCTTTCCTCCACAAAATAACTGCTCATTCCTCAGCTATGACGGGGTTTTGGCTGCAAGTCAATTCATGAGCAGATTTACAAAATGACACATACAGTTAAGCAAGACAACATTGTTTATCCATGACAAAGATGGAAGTGGGAGCTATAGTATTTTTAGGAAACAGGCCCTTCGGCCCACCGGGTCCATGCCAACCAGCGATCCCCGCACATTAACACTATCCTACACACACTCGGGACAAATTACATTTGTTGGAGGAAACCGGAGCTTCCTGGAAAAAATCTACACAGGTAGAACGTGTAAGCTTTGTACAGACAAGCACCCAGAGTCAGGATCGAACCCAGATCTCTGGTGCTGTAAGGCAGCAACTCTACCACTGTGCCACCTTGCTGACAACTTACGAAAAACCTTGGCAAGACCACAAGGCTGAGGTCTGCATCGTGTAATCAAGGATATGGAGGCAGTGGTAAAGTGGCAACCCCCTGGAAGACGAAAAGGACCTCAGAAGGAGTAATGTATGGCATGGAATCAGGCCCTTCGGCCCATCACAACCATACCAACCTCTTTGACTAAACTCAATGACCCAATTAGGATCACATCCTTCTGTGCCTTGCCAATGTAAATGTGTGTAAATGCTTCTTTAACGTAGGGATTTTATCCGATTTCATCACCTCTTCCAGCAGCTACCTTCATATATCAAACACATTGTGTTTTAAAAAAATGTAACCCTCAGATCGACTTTAAACCATTGCCCTCTCACCCTCACGCTTCTTGTTTTTAATACCCCGACCATGAGAAACGATTTTGACTGTCTACCTAATCTATGACTCTCATAATCTTATACACCTCTCTCAGGTCTCCCCTCAGCCTTCTCTGCTGAAGGAACGCAAGGCCACCCTATCTAACCTCTCCACAGTCCAGCAAGATCCAAGTGAAAGTTGCCTCCTCCATAGTGGCGACTTTTTCCATGTCGCCTCCCCCGTGGCCTAACATCGAGGATCTGTGCGACCTTTCCCAGCGACGCGCCCGGGGCTTCAGCCGCGGGCGCAGCGTGGACTCTCGTCGCGGAGCGGGCGCTCCAACCGGCGCGGCGTCCTGGGCCTGGGATCCCTCGTTGGGACCCGGGAGGAGAAGAGCTCCGACCGCCGACCCGCGGCCAATTTCTACCGCGGGCGTGGCGGGGACCTACCATCCTGAGCGGGGTCCCTCCCCGGGGATCTCTGGAGAAGAGCTCCGACCGCCGGCCCTACAGTCTGCGGTGCTTCTGGCTGCGGCGCGGCGGGAACTTTAAATCTTCAACCGCCGGCCTGCGGCCTACACCAATCTGAAGCCACGGTCTCCGGTGGGGAGGCACCGATTCAGAACTTAACTGGACTTTTTACCTTGTCTACTCATCTGGATGCTCGCAGCGGTGACTGCGGAGGGTTGAGGTCCCGACTCCGGGGGAAAATGGAGGAGGACTGGCCAAATGTTGTGCCTTCCACCACAGTGACGAATGCTGTGGCAAATGTTTGTGTTAAATTTTTATCGTGCATTGTGTGTTCTTTATCATTGTACCGCTGCTGACAAATTCATTTCACTTGCACTTTATGTGCAAGTGACGAATAAAACTGATTGATTGAATTTCCCCGACACTCACTCCGGAGCAGTCACATCCCTTCTAAAGTGTGGCACCAGACTACAAGGCCAGTTTACCAGTGGTGTATGCAGTTTACTACCTGTTTATTATCTGCATCTGAAGGATGGCTACGTCCGTGGCCAGTGCACAGTTGCGGTGCCTTCCTCTGAGCTCTTGAATGGGATTTAAATCTATGACCAATCCAGCCTCAGATGGCACCTCGCAAGAGAACATTTTGCTTTGGGAAGAGGGGGTGTGGGAGATGCGAAGATGGCAGTCGCATTTATCATAGTCAGTTGAGAAACAAGAATGTAGGTTCTAGCCCTACTCCAGAATTGCTGAGAGTATAATCTGGACCCCGAAGCAGAGCTGACACAATTGGAGGTGCCCTCTTCAGCTGAGACATTAAACCAAATGCCCATCTGTCTCCTGAATCGACGTAAAAGAAAGATCTTGGCTCCAAGGAGTCACACAGTGTGGAAATAGGCCCTTCGGCCCAACTTGCCCACGCCAACCAACATGTCCCATCAACACTAGTCCCACCTTGCCAGTGTTCAGGCCATATCCCCCTGAACCTGTCCTATCCATGTACCTGTCTAATTGTTTCTTAAACGTTGCAATAGTCCCTGCCTCAGCTAGCTCATTTGGTTTATGATTGAAGCTGGTGTTCTTGTCGCCACCACTCCATCAACAATCTCCAACCATATATATCACACACTCATTTACATTGTTTGTGTTAAGGGCAGCTCGCTGTGCATGTGTTGGCTGTTCCATGATCTATGCTGCAACAACCAGCACACTTTGAATGACCTCCATCGGGCACTAAGCGCTTTAAAACAACCCGAGACTGTAAAAAGGGACAGAAGTTTAGGGGTAACATTATTCAATTCAATTCAACTTTATTTTCATTGCACAGATACAAGTATAGGTACAACGAAATGCAGTTTAGCGTCTGGTCATAGTCATAGTGCAAGATAGTAGAAGTAGAAAATAAAAATACAGAATAAGCATACAATAGAGTAAAAGAGTAGGTTAACAATGTGTGGAATGTGGATGGATTAGAAAACAAACTGGTACATAGGCAAATACTGTATACAAATGGGAGAGACTAAAGATATCTAGCGACGGGACTCCGAGTTCAGCAGTGTAATAGTGTTATTGAAAAAGCTGTTCCTCATCCTGCTTGTGCAGGACCTGAGGCTCCTGTACCGCCTCCCAGGAGGGCAAACAGTCCATGGTTACGGTGGGAGGGTCCCTTGATGATTTTCCCGGCCCGTCTCAGACACCGTTTTCGGTGGAGGGCATCCATGGCAGGGATCGGGGCACCGACGATGTGCTGAGCGGTTTTCACCACCCGTTGTAGTGCCTTCCTGTCAGCTGTGGGGAACTTCTTTACTCAGAGAGTGGTAGCTGTGTGGAATGAGCTTCCAGTGGAAGTGGTGGAGGCAGGTTCGATTTTACCATTTAAAAATAAATTGGATAGGTATATGGATGGGAAAGGAATAGAGGGTTATGATCTGAGTGCAGGTAGATGGGACTAGGGTAAAAAGTGTTCGGCAAGGACTTGAAGGGCCGAGATGGCCTGTTTCCGTGCTGTAATTGTTATATGGTTATATGGTTAAAAAGTCCAATGGGAAAGCAAGATCCCTTTTTTGAACTCTGGTTGGTTAAATCAGATTACATCTTCAAACTATGAACATTTTAAATGCCCACCGGCATGCTTGACAAAAGTGGCCAGTTCAGAAACCCAGACAGCAATTGCATGGGCAACACAAAACCATTAACAGTGAAGCATTTGTTGCAGGAGCCTGCTGCCAGTCTGGAATACTGAGCTATTGTGAATCAGAAAAAACAGTGCTGTCATGAGAACTAAACACTGCTGTACAGAGAGAGGGTGAATCTCCAGGAGACAACTGTCTCCGAACAACAGGCACACACAGGCCTCACTCTTCCAGACATCCTCCTTTACCTACAGACTCGGAGCTGTAAGGCACGGCCCTTTGGCCCATCTTGTTCATGCCATCTAATATTGGGCTGGTCCCATTTGCCTGCATTTGGCCGAAGCCCCTCAAAATCCTTCCTGTCCATATATCTTCCAAAGAGAGACACATAAAACTGGAGTAACCCAGCAGGCCAGGCAACATCTCTGGAGAAAGGGAATTGGTGACTGAAGAATGTCTGAATAAAAGGTCTCGACCCGAAACATCACCTGCTCCTTTTCTCGAGAGATGCTGCCTGACATGCTAAGTTACTCCAGAACTTTGTGTCTATCCATATATCTGTCCAGATGTCTTTTAAAAGTTGTAATTGAATCCACTTTCATTGATGTCTCTGACAGCTCATTCCGGACATGGACCACCATGAGTGTAAAGGATCCTCCTGACGTCCCTTTTAAATATCTCTCCTCTCACCTTAAGACTTTGCCCTCTACTTTTAGAATACTCTACCCTGGGCAAAAATACCATCAGCATTCACAAGAATTCTCTCATCGTCACTGTTTGTGACCTGTGCAAAGACGGCCACTGTTTGTGACCTGTGCAAAGAAGTGAATATGACAAATTAAAAAATGAATTATAACTCAAGATTCAAGAATGAAAACTTTAAGCAGAAATGGTAAAAGAAGACAAATTAGGTTGGTGCAGCAAAGCTCTGCGGTCTTAATGTGAACCACAGCTCCCTCTAATGGCGGGGAGAGTTACTGGGTGCAGACGTCTTCCTTTTGGCCTTTTTGTGAACTGCAACGTGCACTATTTGCATTTAGGTCACGTTATGCTGTGGACAGGAAGAATATGTTCCAGGATTGGGGGTGGGGTGGGGGGGGAGCAGAATGCACAGCCATGGATCTTCACTCATGGCAAGAGAGGATTTGTTGTGGTTAACTGCCAGGTCAAAGAAAGGGAGAGGGCTGCATTCAGACCGAAAGGTCTGAATGAATGAATTAATTAATTAATAAGTTTATTGTCATTGCACAATACTGTGCAACGAAATTCCATTACATCTCCTCCGGTTAAAAAAAATAAAAATAAAGGATCTAAGTCTAAGTCTAAGTCTAACCAAACACAGAAGCAGAACTCAAAATCTGCCCGGCCTTGCAGTGCGAGATGCTGCACTTTAGGAGGTCGAATCTAAGGAGAAAGTATAGAGTTAATGGTAAAACCCTGAATAGCATTGATGTGTAGATGTACAAAGCAGTCTTGAGGTCAATGTCCACAGCACCCTGAAAGTAGCAACTCAAGTAGACAGAGTGGTAAAGAAGGCATATAGTATGCTCGACTTCATTGGTCCGGACATTGAGCATACGAGTTAGGAAGTCACGATACAGCTCTTTAAGACTTTGGTTAGACTGCATTTGAGATATTGCGCACAGTTCTGGTCGCCCTATTATGTAAGGATGTGGAGGTTTTGGAGAGGGTGCAGCAGAGGTTTACCAGAATGTTGCCTGGATTAGGGAGGTATTAGCTACCAGGAGAGGTTTGGACAAACTTGTAGATAGACACAAAATGCTGCAGTAACTCAGCGGAACAGACAGCATCCCTGGAAAGAAAGAATGGATGACATTTCACGTCAAGACCCTTCTTCAGACTGAGAGTCGGGGAGAGGGAGACAGAGATGTGGAAGGGCAAGGTGTGAAAAGGAACGATCAAGGGGGACGAGATGAAGGTAAATGTGGAATGGATCATTGTTAGCTGAAGGGAAGGCGACAACGAGGCATACAATCAGCAAAATTTAATCAGGAGGACAGTGAAACTAGTCAGAGAACTGGGAAGGGGGAGGGATGGAGAGAGAGGGAAAGCAAGAGTTACTTGAAGTTAGAGAAGTCAATATTCATATCGCTGGGCTGTAAGCTGCCCAAGCGAAATATGAGGTGCTGTTCCTCCAATTTGTGTTTGGCCTCACTCTGACAGTGGAGGAGGGCCAGAACAGAAAGGTCAGTATGGGAATTGGAGAGGGAGTTAAAGTGTTTAGTAACCGGGGGTAGGATTGAACCCAGGTTCAGGCACTGTGTGGCAGTGGCTCTACAAGCTGTGCCACTGTGTTACTGCTGCAAGCATTTGCAAATAGAAGTAGTGCTATAAATGGAAAAGCTATTGTTCATAGCTGTATAATAATTCTGAACTACAGAGTAGAGAAAGGCTATACCAATGCATCAACGTCACAGCATGTGACTATAAACCAGTTCCCAATAGTACAATATTGACACACATAGAAAACAAGAGAAGAATAGCAGAAAATGTATAATGCCGTGTATCACTTGACCCCAGCATGTCCGCCACAATTGTGAAAGAGCTGCCCAGCCTAATACAATGTACCAGCACCAGCCTGCACCGCTGTCAATGGCCCAGTAAACATCCAAGGAGTCAGTTCCCATGCTCCCACCATCCCCTGGAATTAAAATAACCATCCCTAATCTCCTCACCAATTCTTCTGCAATTGCATAAATTAGGGAACACTATTTGCATTACACGGGCTGCATTAGTAAAAACATGATTTTCATCAGGAACTAGAGAACCACTTGAAAGTTACTTTGGTAATTAACGAACAGTAAAAAAGCTGCCCTGGATTTAAACAGTGTAGGGAGGGCGAAAAAACCCCAACCCGTTTCCACCCCTTAATCAGATACCATTGACCCTGATGAACACAACCGCTACTTTAAACGTAGGTGGTTACTTAAATTGACAAGCAACCTCTACGATTGACCATACTTTATTAAACATTGTAATAGAGTATGTTACATACAGTCTTTAGTATTTGTAGCTTGCAGTAACAATATTAAACTTATTGCTATTGAAAGACACCTAATTTTGATTTTCCCCACAGGAAAAATAATTTGGTTATTAAGAGTCTGAAACTCTATAACCCATAACCACCTTTCCCCCAATGGCACAATTATTTTTACAGTGCAATTTACAAACATGAAATTCTCAAGAAACACAACTAGCAGAGCTACCTGTATAATAATCATGTGGAAGTCGGGGGGAACTTTAATCCTCATGCACCTAAACTGACAGGAAAAGCGTGGAGGACAAATACATGGAGCGCTAAGCGATACTTTTCTAGATGAATATGTTGAGGAACCAATGATATAACAGGCCGATTTAGATCTACTGCTGTACAATGGGAAAGAAATAACTAATAACCTTATCACTTAAGTGTCTTTATGGAAGAGAGTGTTCATAATACAATAGAATCTTATCGAAGCGTTGAAAGTGATGTACAATAAAACGGAGTGCAGATTCTGTTGTGAATGACTGCCTTCTACTAAAACAATTGAACTAAGTTACTTTAATCAATGTGTGGGAAAGAACTGCAGATGCTGGTTTAAATCGAAGATGGACACAAAATGCTGGAATAACTCAGCGGGACAGGCAGCATCTCTGGGGAGAAGGAATGGGTGACGTTCCGGGTCGAGACTCTTCTTCAGTCTTACTTTAACCATTTCCCTTTCTTAATGGATCTGCTTCTCCTGTTCTCGCAGGTGGTTTATTCCAGATGGGAACATGTTTCTGAAGTTCTCAACTCCTCTCTGGCTCTTCAATCTTATACCTTAACTAAAATTGTGGCGTCTGCCCACCAACCCCATGGCCAGTTTATCCTGTATGATAGAAACATAGAAAATAGGTGCAGGAGTAGGCCATTCGGCCCTTCGAGCCTGCACCGCCATTCAATATGATCATGGCTGATCATCCAACTCAGTATCCCATCCCTGCCCATGATGATAGTTTTTAACATGCTCAAATGTCTGCTGAACCTTTGTCTGTATGGAAGAGAACAACAACCAACTAGTCTAGCCTCTCCATGCAATTGGAGTCACTTCCCCCTGATATCACTCCAGTCAATCCTATCTGGACCTAATCCAAGGCCTCGACATCCTTCCTGAAGTGTGGTGTCCAGAATAAGAGACAATACCCCCAGACACGCTATACACAGCGATTTGAAAAGGTTAAGCATAATTTCCTTCACCCGTGCTTCTATTTATAAAACTCAGGATCCCAAGCAGTCTTTGGTGTGCACACAAGTGCAAGGATGTATGGGCAGATAATGCAAGTTTTGCACCTCATATACTTTGGTGTCTGCCTGTGAAGGCCTGATGGCTTCAAATGGTCCGTTGAACTCCTACTCAACCCTGTCCAAAAGGGAGGAGTGGAGCAGAAGGTAGCAGGAAACAGAGGCAGGCCCAGACGGAATAATGTAGAAGGGTCATGACCTAAAACCTCACTTGTTCATTGAAACATATAAGATTGTTAAGGGCATTGAAACATATAAAATTGTTAAGGGCTTGGACACGCTAGAGGCAGGAAACATGTTCCCGATGTTGTGGGAGTCCAGAACCAGGGGCCACAGTTTAAGAATAAGGAGTAAGCCATTTAGAACGGAGAAGAGGAAACACTTTTCCCCACAGAGAGTGGTGAGTCTGTGGAATTCTCTGCCTCGGAGGGCGGTGGAGGCAGGTTCTCTGGATGCTTTCAAGAGAGAGCTAGATAGGGTTCTTAAAAATAGTGGAGTATGGGGATATGGGGAGAAGGCAGGAACGGGGTACTGATTGGGGATGATCAGCCATGATCACATTGAAAGCTCGTGCTGGCTCGAAGGGCCAATGGGCCTACTCCTGCACCTATTGTCTAGTGTCCATTTCCTCCCCAGCTGATCCCTGCCTCGCTAAGTTCCTCCAGCGCTTCGTATTTAGGTCAAGATTCCAACATCTGCAGTTCCTTGTGTTTCTCAATTACTTCCATCCATTTTCCCAGTTGATACCTCCTTTTCATAATGTGAACTCGGAAACTTAGGAGTTCACGAGTTTCATATTAGGGCAAGGAAAAAATAACTAACTTCTCAGCTTTTGTATAAGGATGTTTATCAGCAGGACAAAATTATAGTTTTCTTCTTTGAGAAGCATCAGCAAATTGTTTACCATCAATTTGTGTTACTGACTGGACATTAGATGATTACTCGTTCTCCCTGTAGTTTTTCTCTGGGTGATCCAGTTTCCTCCCACATTCCACAGACGTGCAGGATTGTAGGTTAAATAACTGCTGTAACTTTCCCCTAGTGTGTAGAATGGGAAAGTGGCTTAACATAGAACTAGCGTACCTGGTGATCAATGGTCAGCACAGGCTCTGTGGGCCGAAGGGTCTGTTTCCATGCTGTAATTCCAAAACTAAAACTACTGTCCAAGTTTCTTGAATTGCTTTCTGCTTTCAAAAGTTTCAAGTATAATTTTTCTATCAGATACCACAAAGTCTACCTTATCTAACTATTCCCAAGAAATCGTATTTAACCAACAAATCTTCTTCTTCTTCTTGTGTATGGCGTGCACAGCCTAAAGTTGTAGGACAACTTGTACTATTTGATCTTATTTGATTGTGCACGCCAGGTTGATTGCATTCGTTCAAACAGGGCGGACCACGTGAAGGTTGCAATCTCCCACCCCACCAATAAATCGAGGACCATCCAAAAGCAAGGCAGCAATACATCCAATTGGTAAAACACGCTAACATTATGAAGGATCAAACTGTTATCTCAATTCATCAGCAAACATTCACCTTGAAAATAAATTGGCAACAATCACAATCACAATCACAATCAGTTTTATTCGTCACATTGCACATGAAGTGCAAGTGAAATGAATTTGTCAGCAGCGGTACAATGATAAAGAACACACAAACACAATAAAAATTTAACACAAACATCCACCACAGCATTCATCACTGTGGTGGAAGGCACAGAAATTGGCTAGTCCTCCTCCATTTTCCCCCGTGGTCGGGACCTCAACCCTACTGTACTTAAAGTAGTTCATCTGACAATCACTACAACTGGTCTAAGCTATTGATGCTGCACCCCGTAATTAAATTACTGGGTTTCTCATTCATCAGGAGCTGTGTCTGTAGTTGACTTGTGACCCAATAAATCGGTGACTACATCTAATGAGAGGCAGATCTATTCAATAACTTACTTCAGCCCACTGACTCCAGTGCCGAGTGAAATAACAGTTCATTTACACAGGACGGATTTAGCTTCTGGATCGATAAGGGAAGGCAGTGGCAAAATTGGCAATTTCCAATTGCAATTCTTTCACTCAATGCACAGACTTACAAAAAAGCCCAAAGATTCACAAGGGAAGAAGGATCAAAGTGTTGAAGCGATTGACTATTATTCAATTAAAGACACGAAGGGGGCGAACAAGCTGGGACATGGAGACTGGAACTGCCCACAGTGAGTGGTACAAACAAACAGGGACCGTGACATTGTGGCAACAAAGGTTCGCTTGGCAGCTGGGAGTGTTGTATTGTCAGCTCCCTGGGAGAAGTATGGTTCCCACAGGCAACAACCTTCAGATCCCAACACAACAACAGAAGACCGACCAGGCGGATGCTTCAAGTGGATTTCCACATGCGGCGCCTTTAACTCTAGGAGCCTCAGATTAGGCCACACACAGAGCAGCGTGATGCAGGACCAGGCCCAGGCATGGCTGAAGAGAGGGGAGGGACAGAAACCTACAACCATTTCTGTCTCAGCGTAAATCAGGCAAACTACTCATGCAGAAGAAGTGCTGGAGTAGCTGAGCGGGTCGGGCAGCATCTTAGGAGAACATGGATAGAGAGTGGATTGCCAGAGGGAGGCCCCCATGCAAATTGGAGGAACAGCACATCATATTTCGCTTGGGTTGCTTACATCCCAAGAGCATGAACGTGGATTTCTCCAATTTTAGGTAACTTTTATAAACGCCTCCCCCCACCCCCCCCCCCCCGTACTGAGTAATAACTCTGGCACTGGCTCAGGCCACTTAAATCAGCTGCCCTGGACATTTTATGACTGGTTTTTTTTTAACTTGTATTTCAATGTTGCTTTTTTTTTACCTGCACTTTTTTAAACTATTCGTACTGTTTTTATCAGGAACTGGGTTGTTTTTTTTATCGTTTTTAATTTATACGTGAAATGTTTAAGTTTTTATGTGCGATGCTCCGGTATTCCCTGGGAAACGTCTTCTCATTCTGCACTGTACAATTGTTGCTTTGCAAGATGACAATAAAAGGATGATAATGATAATGAACCAGTTCCACGGTTCACAATAATGTTGTGGACAGGTTCTGCACACCGCTCTCTCTCATCTTGACAGCCAGAAGGGGGGGGGGCTACGTGAGGATGCTGTTCATAGACTTCAGTTCAGCCTTCAACACCATAGTCCCCACCAGATTGGCCGAGAAGCTGCTGTAATTGGGGCTCAACACCCCCCTGTGTGCCTGGGTCCTGGACTTTCTCACCAGGTAGTCAAGATGGGAGGAAATACATCGAAGTCCCTCACCTTTAGCACAGGATCCCCCCAGGGTTGCGTCCTCAGCCCCCTACTGTACTCCATGTACACACATGACTGTGTGGCTAGGTTCAGCTCCAACTCAATAATCAAGTTTGCTGATGACACTGTGGTGGTGGGCCTGATCTCAGACAACGATGAGAAGGCCTACCGGGAGGAGGTGGCTGATCTGGCACTCTGGTGTCAGGACAACAGCCTCCTCTTGAATATCAAAAAAACTAAGGAGCTGATCGTGGACTTTAGGAGGGCACATCTTCCGAGGACGTACACACCATTGAAGATAAATGGGGATACTGTAAATAGGGTGAGCTGCTTTAAATACCTGGGAGTCCACACCTCAGAGGATCTGACATGGACATCACACGCTGCAGCACTGGTGAGTAAGGCAAGGCAACACCTTTACCACCTCAGGCAATTGAGGAAATTCAGAATGTCTCTGAGGATCGTCCAGTGCTTCCACTCAGCAGCTGTGGAAAGCATCTTGTCCGGAAATATCACAATTTGGTTTGGGAATTGCTCTGCCCAGGACAAGAAGGCTCTGCAGAGAGTAGTGCGTTCAGTCAAATGCACTATGGGAACTTCACTCGCCCCCCTGCAGGAACTATACATCAGAAGGTGCAACTCCAGAGCCAACAAGATCATGGGAGACCCCTTCCACCCCTGCAACGGACTGTTCCAGCTGCTACGGTCAGGCAAACGCCTCCGTTGCCATGCTGTGAAAACGGAGAGGATGAGAAGGAGTTTCGTCCCAGAGGCCATTAGGACTGTAAACTCCTATCTCACCAGGGACTAACTTTACCATTTTACTGGTGTGTGGTGTCTTTTTAAAATTGCTGTTTTTTTCCTCGCACAAATATGTAATATGTGAATATGTGATTCTGCTCCATTCAGTTTGTAGTTTGTTTGTTTGTTTTTTGCACAGTCCGCGAGCATTGCCACTTTTCATTTCACTGCACATCTCGTATGTGTATGTGACGAATAAACTTGACTTGACTTGATATATCCCTCTTGGGCTCACACCCTCTAGCCAACAATCAGCTTTTCAGGGAACATCGTTGCATGAGGTCATCTATTGTTGGCCCCATATTGTCCTGTTTTTTTTCTCTCGCTTCCAGTTCCCCCGTCCCTCTCCCACAATGAATTTTAAAAGGGTCCTGACCCCAAACGTCACCGATCCATTTTCTCCATGGATGCTGCCTGACCCACCGAGTTACACCAGCATTTCGTGCTGTGGATAGACGATGTTTCAAGTCGAGATGCTTCATCAGGCTCATTGTGGGGAGCGGGAGATCTAGACTCGCACTTATTTCTCCCCTCCCCCTTCCCTTCCACCGACATTCCTTCTTCTAGTTTTACAATTTGCAATCCTTTTGTCTCACACCTTCTGTCTTTTCATACATGGCCGTTGTCCAACCAGCTAGCAAATAACCCACCTCACCTGTGTCCCGCTTTTGCCTGCCAGGCTTTGTCTCTGACCCCCCACCCCCCCACCATCAATCCGAAGAAGGGCCTCGACCCAAAACGACACCTATCCATTTTCTCCTGAGACACTGTCTGACCCGCTGCGTTTTATGCCCCTGTCCCACTTAGGAAACCTGAACGGAAACCTCTGGAGACTTTGCGCCCCACGTCAAGGTTTCCGTGCGGTTCCCGGAGGTTGCAGATGGTTGCCGGAGGTTGCAGGTAGTGGAAGCAGGTAGGGAGACTGACAAAAACCTCCGGGAACCGCACGGAAACCTTGGGTGGGGCACAAAGTCTCCAGAGGTTTCCGTTCAGGTTTCCTAAGTGGGACAGGGGCATAACTCCAACACTCTGTGTCTTATTTTGTAAACCAGGATTTGCAGTTCCTTGTTTCTACAAACTACTCAAGCACTCGTTGTGTGACCTGCTTTGCTGCTTTTAGTCTGTTTCTCATTGTGTCTAATTCTGTCAATACGTTTGCTTTTATGCTGCTCTGATTGAAGGCCTTTGCTGGCTACGCTTGCAGTTGGGAGGAGGCTCATGTGGAACACAAACAACAGCATAGACCAGCTGAGCCAAATGTCCTTTCTCTGCGCTGTTCCTGTTTGCATTGACGGAAATAAAACACATCTCTTGCAAAACAAAGTCCAGGTAACTGTACACACTGGAGACAAACACTCTCAGTCAAGCACCAAACCACCACACTTTCCCCAAACTAACACTTGCAGTTGGTTTAAACATGTTAATGTAGTCTTCAATACATATGTTACTATAAGGGGATACTCTTTAGACTAAAGATACAGAGTGGAAATAGGCCCTCGGCCCGCCAAGTCCACATTGACCAATGATCACCTGTTATACTAGCACTATCCTATACACTAGGGACAATTTACCGAAGCCAATTAACCTACAAACATGTACATCTTTGGCGTGTGGGTGGAAACGGCAGCATCCAGAGAAAACCCAGGCAATCACCGGGAGAACATACAAACTCCATCCAGACAGCACACGTAGTCAGGATCGAACTCTGGTCCATGGCGCTGTAAGGCAGCAACTCTACCACTGCGCCGCGCCTCTTCGTAAAAGCTCATAAAACTTAGTGAGGAAAGACACAAAATGCTGCTCAAGGTAGTTTTTGAATACGTACGACTGTTGACTGAAGTCACATCCACATTCTCAATGACCACAAGTAGTCAATGGGGAGTATTTTGGAGAAACAATGAAATGCCACAACATTTTAAACAAATACACTCTTTAAACAAAAAAAATCTACTGCCAGACTTGCACTGCACTTGTCAAGTACTCATTCAACCACAATCATTCCATCATGTTTATATTTTGTATTAGTCTGTACTATAAGACAGCTAAATAGTGATAATGGAAATTTCTATTTTTGTAAATGTACAAGTATTTAATAGGTCAGGCAGCAAGTACATAGAGAGATAAAGAGTAAATGGCATAATGTGCAACGGATCTAGTTGCTGTCATAGTGAAAGATGTGATTGCGCTGAAGAGGATTCAGAGAGGATGCACCTGGATGTTGCCTGCATTGAAGCATTTCACATACGAGGAGAGACTGGACTTACGAGGAGAGATGCGGCCTGCCATCTGGATCGGAGCGGCCTTTCCTACCGGAGACCGGACCAGAGCTTTGGCAGCGGCGGCGTGGCGCTGGATTCACCACGGAGCGGGCAATGCCTACCTGGACCGCCGTTTGGAGCTCCGGAGCGTTGGGCCGCTGCTCCAACATCGCGGAGCTGCGGTATGCGGAGCTCCCAGCACGGGCGGCGCTGACCAACATCGCGGAGTCCTGGGGCCCTTTGCCGAGGGCCGCCAGCATTGAATCTCCGCCCGGCGCGGCCTGGGGACGTCGGGAGCCGCGGACTCAGGTGGGAAGCGGCCGTTTCGAAGGTCCAAGCCGCTGAGGTTGGCCTCCCGTTCCGACGTCGGAGTTCCAACATCCCGGCGAGCGGGCCTGAGCGGCGGGCTGCCCGTAGCAGCGACTGCGGAGGGCTCCGGAGGCCCCGACCACGGGTGAACATCAGGAACATTAGAGGAAGATGACTGACTTTGGTGCCTTCCCTCACAGTGGGAAACTTTTGATTCTGCTGTGTGGGGATGTTTTATGTTGAACTCTATCGTGTGTTGTGTTCTTTATTTTATTGTATAGGCTGTATGGTGATCACACATTTCACTGTGCCAACTGGCACATGTGACAAATAAATGTATCTTGTATCTTGGACAGGCTGGTTTTGTGTTCCACAGAGTGGAGGAGGCTGAGAGGTGACCAGAGAGAGGTACACACAATTATGAGGAGAAAGGTGGTAAGAATCGAGGTGAGAGGTTGGAGCTTTAAGGGGATCCTAGGGGGATTTTCTCCTCCACAGCGTGGCTGGAATCTGGAACATTTCACGCGAGGATAGAGTCAGAGTAAACCAGCACTGGGCGCTTTGGCCCAACTTATCCATGTTGTCCACAGCTGGTCTCATTTGTCTATGTTTGGCCTACATCCCTTGAAACCTTTTCTATGAATGTACCTGACCTAATGTCTCTTTCAAACATTGCAATTATTCCCGATTCTAAAATTTCTTCTGGCAGCTCAATCCATATGCGCACCATCCTTGTGTGAAAAAGTCTCCCCTCAGTGTCCTTTTATATCTTTCCCCTCTCACCTTAAATCAACGTTGCCTATTTTTAGTCTTCCCTTCCCCAAGGAAAAATCAAACTGTGATGGTTCACGTTATGTATGGCCTCACGATTTCATGCACCTCTTTAATGTTGTACTTCCGGTGGCGCTGGTGCCAGCTGCCTCCACCTTCAGCCCGGTATCTTTTTGTTTTTTCGGGTTTTTTTGTTATGTTGAAGTGTGTTTTTTATGTTTTTTTTAATGTTTTAATGTGGGGGAAGAGGGTACGGTAAGGGGGATACCGTCCTTCAGTCGCTTCCTGGAGAGGACGTGACTATTATTTGAATCGCGTCCTCCTACCCCCCCCCCCCCAGCGGCCTACCTACTGGATTGGCACGGCCTTTCCTGCCTGGACCGACCAGAGCTCCAGCAACGGCGGGACAGCGCTGATACATCGCGGGGCTGCCGATGCCTTACCGAGGATCACCGTCTGGAGCCCGGAGTGCTGGGCCTGCGGCACCGACATCCTGGAGCTGTGGTTCGCGGAGCTCCCAACGCGGGCGGCGCTGACAAACATCGTGGGGTCCTGCGACTCTGCCCGGCTCGACCTGCGGACTCAGCAGCTGCGGACTCCGGTGGGAGGCGGCTGATCGGGAGGTTCGGGCCGCTGAGGAGGATTTTCACCGTCGGGGTTCGGCGTCGACGTTCCATCAGCCCGGCGAGAGGGCCTGAGCATCGGGCTGCCTGGGGTGGCGACTGCGGGTGCTCGGAAGGCCCCGACCACGGGTGAACATCTGGGAAGATCGGAGGGGAGGCTGGCTGGACTATGGTGCCTTCCTCACCTTGGTGCCATTGTGTTATGTTGTGTCGTGGACTTTCTGTGTTTGTGCTTTTTTTAAAATTCTATTTTATTTTTAATATGTTTTATTATTTATTATTTATTTATTTTTATGATACTGAATGTAAAGGGAAATTCATTTCGTTATCTCTAATTGAGATAATGACAATAAATTTGAATACAATACAATACAATATCACCCCTCAGCTTATCCAGACTCTCCTTATAACTCAAATACTCCAGCTGTGGTAACATCCTTGTGAATTGATTTTGCAGGTCTGTCCAGCCCAATGGCATATACTTCCCTAAAGCTGGGCACCCACAACCTGCACACAATACTCTGTGTGGTGTCACCAATGATTTGTATGGTGTAACATGACATCCCAACTCCAGTACACAATGTCCTGCCAATGAAGGCAAGTGTGCCAAACGCCTTCTTCACTACCTTGTCTCACTGTGTCTCCACTTTCAGGGAGACGCAATCCTAGGTCACTCTGTTCTACTACACTCTCCAGGGCCCTGCCATTTACTATGCAAGTACCGTCTTAGTGGAACTTACCAAGTGTCCGAGCTAAACTCCATCTGCCATTCCTTCGCCGACTTCTAAATCTTATCCAAATATTGTTGTGATTTTAGATAACCTTCTTCACTGTCCTCCACGCCATCAATGTTGATGTCACCCGCAAACATACTGCCACATTAACCAAGAACTCAGCGGGTGAGGCGGCATCTATGGAGCAAAGGGCATAGGCGGCGTTTCGGGTCTAGACCCTTCTTCTCGACCCATAACGTTGCCTATTTCCTTCGCTCCATAGATGCTGCCGTACCCGCTGAGTTTCTCCAGCAATTTTGTCTACCTTCGATTTTCCAGCATCTGCAGTTCCTTCTTAACCAGCCACATTAACCAATTCATTAAGGTGGACGAGAAACACCAGTGGGTCTAATGCAGATCCCTGCAGCACATCAATGGCCTCCAATCTGAGATGTAACAGGCTCTATAGTTCTATAGTTGTACTAATCTATGGTGCAGTTCAATGGGTTTCCCTCCCATGTCTCACTCCTTCGCTAGACTCGCCTCTTTACTTTCCCAATAACCACATAGCAATTCATTTAATCACTCCTTCTTTCCACTACTGGAACACGATCTGCCTCAGCCCAAATTCCAATTTCAGGAGAAAAAAACAAAAAAACAAGCTGCTGGAAGAATTCGGCAAGTCAGGCAGCATCTGTGGAGGGAAATGGACAGACGGTGTATCTGGTTGGGACACTTCTTCCAGACAAAGACCCCAAAGTCTAATTGCCTCCCTCGTCACCTTTCGCTCATCTCAAGCGGCTATTTAAAGTTAACCTGATTCACCAACTTGCCAAAATGTCACCACTCCCTGATCAAGAAATGTATCCCATCTCAGCCCAAATATTGATGTATTAATCCTAAATATTGGAGTTCCACTTCTAGCAGGAGAGGTTTACCAGAATGCTGTATGGAGACAAAGTTGGATTGCTTTCACTGGAATGCCAACGGCCAAGAGGAGACCTGACAGAAGTATATGAAATTATGAGTTGCATGGTTAAGGTAGACAGTCCCAGGGTGGAAATGTCAAAGCCTAGAGCGTGATGGGTACTTGGAACATGTTACCGGGATGGTGGTGGAGGCAGTTACGATAACAGCATTTAAGAGGTTTTTAGATAGGCATATGGATATACTGGAAATGGAGGGATTAGGATCATATGCAAACAGATGAGATTAGTTTATTTTAGCATCAAGTTTGGCTCTGTGGGCCGAAGGGCCTGTTGCTGTGCTGTACTGTCCTCTCTTCTTGCCTCTCTGCACAGAGGAAAACATCCTTTGAACAATAACCCTCAAGTCTCTTCTGCCACCCTCGTCCCCATCCGCTGTGTTTCAATAAAATTGCATCTGAACCTCAACAACTCTTGGCTGCGTGGGCGTCATCCACCCACCCAAGGAATAGAGACCAAGTCTCTTCAATCCGCATGCAAGGATTGTGTCAAACAATGGACATCTATGAACCGAAAATCTGCCTTTGGCTATTTTGAAAATCAGTCAAGGAACAGTGCATTTTATAGCACAAAAGTCCTATTATGAATACCCTAGAATAAAAACAGCATCACAAGATCATTTGATCACATGGAAGATGCTTTGCTGCATTTTATAGATAAGACACAGTTAAGACTAGTGAGATCAATATACTTATTGGCAAAAGTGCAGGGTAAATTCATTGGAAGGGACAAACAAGTCAAGTGAATTAGATCATTATCGTTCTGGACATGGCTGTGTGATTAGCAAACATCCATAAAAACCTTGAGGAATTATAAAATAAAAATTACATACCAGGCGACTGATGTCAGCAAGTAGAGTGGATAAACAAGGTTTTTAGATAGGGATATGGATATACTGGAAATGGAGCGATGAGGTTCATACGGATGAGATTAGTTTATCCTGGCATCAAGTTTGGCTCTGTGGGCCGAAGGGCCTGTTACTGTGTGTACTGTTCTCTCTTGGTCCTGCAGATCCTGGGTTACAGAAAAAGACTCAAAGTGCTGAGTAACTCAGCGGGTCAGGCAACATCTCTGGAGAACATGGATCGGTGACGTTTCAGGTTGAGACCAGGCTGATTGTGGTGGGTCCAGCAAACAACCCTCCCGCACACCCCTTTCATCCACCCACTTTAATGCCCCACCTGTATTGGCATCCATTTCAACCCTATCCTCTCCCCTCATCCGCAGTAGAGTTGCTGCCTTAGGAAACCTGAACGGAAACCTCTGGAGACTTTGGGCCCCACCCAAGGTTTCCGTGCGATTCCCGGAGGTTTTTGTCAGTCTCCCAACCTGCTTCCACTACCTGCAACCTCTGGCAACCACCTGCAACCTCCGGGAACCGCACGGAACCTTGGGTGGGGCGCAAAGTCTCCAGAGGTTTCCGTTTAGGTTTCCTAAGTGGGACAGGGGCATTATAGCGCCAGAGACCCGGATGCGATCCTGACTACGGGTGCATGTCTATACAGAGTTTGAACGTTCTCCCAGTGACCTGCTTGGGGTTTCTCCCGGATCTCTGTTTTCCTCCCATACTCCAAAGGTGTAGGTTTGTAGGTTAATTGGCTTGGTATAATTGTAAATTGTCCCTAACGTGTGTCGGATAGTGTAAGTGTGCGGGGATCGCTGGTCGGTGGGGCCTGTTTCTGCACTGTATCTCTAAATCCTATATCTCCTACTTTTCATCTTTTGACCTTTGTCCAACTGTTTGCCAATCAATAAAAATCTGCACCCACCTATCACTTACCACGCCTTGTCCTGCCCTCCTCTTTCACCTCCCCCCCCCTCGCCACACAATCAGTGTGAAGAAGGATCCCAACCCAAAACATCACCGATACACGTCCTACAGAGATGCCGGCTGATCCGCCGAGATATTCCAGCGCTTTGTGTCTTCTCTTAGCAGCAAGCTAAATGATTTAGTTTCTCCAAACAGCCCAGCACGTTCATATATAACTCAAATGCATTCAGTTATCATCTGATGACCAAACTACACATTGTGGACAAAGCACAGCAGTTGATTGGTTCAAGTCATGCACCATGAAAACCGTTTTTGATCGCAACAGTTAAGCCCACAGGTTGACTTTATTATCACATGTGATATGTCACTGTGAAATTCTTTGTTTTGCACAAGGTATGCAAAGAGTCACCACGTGTCGGGCATCGACAAAGTTACAAAGTGCTCATTACAGTCCCCAATGGTTCCCCACGCCAAGTCCCTCTATGTCCATCTTTGTGAGAGCTGAGCCTCGCAGGGCTCAGATATGGCTCTTAAAGATAGCGGAGTCAGGGGATATGGGGAGAAGGCAGGAACGGGGTACTGATTGTGGATGATCAGCCATGATCACATTGAATGGCGGTGCTGGCTCGAGGGGCCCAATGGCCTACTCCTGCACCTATTGTCTATCCTCAACACATCTATAATTAAGGCCTGAATTTGACATTTCTTCATCTTGGTGAATGTAGAAAATAACTAAAGACCAAAAACGATGTCCTGATGATATCCTCCTTTGTGCCAGGGTTAGAAAGCAGCAACCTTGTACTGCCAGAGATGCCAAAAGCCCACTGGATATCCATAAGCAATGGCTTGAATTTATGGTGATTGAACTGCAATCGGCACACAAAGCATATAGAAAAGAAGTAATCATTCAAAGAGGGTGAGAGTGGAAAAGATTGAGATTAAAAAATTGGAACCAATAGAATGGAATTGTTCAACGGCTGTGGAGGCCAAGTCAATGGATATTTTTAAGACAGAGATTGACAGATTTCTGATTAGTAAGGGTGTCAGGGGTTGAGGGGCGAAGGCAGGAGAATGGGGTTGAAAGGGAAAGATAGATCAGTCGTGATTGAATGGCGGAGCAGACTTGATGGGGGGGGATGGCCTAATTTTGCTCCGAGATCTCCAGCACTGCCTCCACATCACACACCATGCTAATCTTGCAAAGATATCACCAGCCCTTTACCCAAATCCTGGTGCTCCCCAGTAACACTCTGGATGTACTTCACAAAAATGACCACAGTGATTCAAGAAGGGTGAACACCACCAACTTCTCCAACACTATTTGGAATGGAAAATAAATGTTGCCCCTGTCAGATCCTGAAAATAAAAACAAAAAACAGAGCCAGGACGCTTTATGATGAGATAAATGCGAGTAAAGCAAAACAGACACATATTTCACAGTACAATTAACTGATATCCTCTTCAACTGAATGAACTACATGAACTCATGCCAATTTACTGCAGTTTGTAGTAAAGGTGGTGTGAATTTTTATCCCTGCAATTGAACCTTTATCACTAAACAAGACAATTCCTATTCAGCAAATAATTAGATTAATGAAAATATGTTGGAAATTCAGCCATTTAAAAGTATTTTTTAAAAACCAACCTGAAATATTATCTATCGAATTGGGTAAATTATATGAGAGAGGTGATTTATCTTGTGTTTCTCTGGAGGTTTTTGAGACTTTAGAGAAGCAGTGTGGAATTATAAATATCGAAACTGAGGTGTATATTTCAGTGCAATTAGTGTTTTATTGGAAAATAACTAGGCAGCATTTTTGCACGTAGCAAGATCCAACAAACAACAATGTCATAACGACCAGGTAATGTGTTCAGCGATGGTGCATAATGAACCTGGACCAGAGAACCCCCCCGAGACAACTCAGTCACCATCCACTGAGATAATGGCAGGGGACTATTCTATTTTTATGCCTGAACAGATGCGGCGTCAACTTTAACACATCATCGTAAAGATGAAACTTCCAGCAATGTAGGGCTCCCTCAGGACTAGAAATAAACGTCAGTAAGGATTACGTAACCAAACCTGGGGAGCGGGATTTGAACCCATAGCCCTCAGTTCAATGTACTGGACCTTTTCAGAGTGCTGGCTCGAAGGGCCGAACGGCCTCCTCCTGCACCTATTTTCTATGTTTCTTTTCTATGCCTTAAATCCTGTTCATTGGATTGTCTATTCCATAACAATGACAGGAACCTTTTAAATATTGAAAGTTGTACTTTAATTGATGCACATTGGTTGTGAAGAGTAGTTTCAACCAGGACTGAATGCTTTGCAAATGGAAGTTTGTACAGTCAAAGATAGATACAAAAAGCTGGAGGAACTCAGCGGGGCAAGCAGCATCTCTGGAGGGAAAGAATGGGTGACGTTTCAGGTTGAGACCCTTCTTCAGACTCGATCCGAAATGTCACCCATTTCTTCTCTCCAGAGATGCTCCAGCTTTTTTGTGTCTATCTTTGGTTTAAACCAGCATCTGCATTCCCATCCTGCTTGTACAATGAAAGCATCTCTTACACATTTCTTTCTCCCTTTGTCCTGCTATTGATTTCATGCACCGAGTTCCCAAGTTCCTACGCTCTCGAACAGCATACTCAAATTCTTCCTTCTCTTTTCCACTGCTTTAAGACAACCATTAAATTCCGTCTCCTTGTCCAGGCTTAAGGACAATTATTGTAATACTTTGTTTTGTGGTGCAGGATGAAATCTTGTGCAAAAACTGCTGTGAAACAGCTCCAGCCAATAGGTACAATGTAAATCAAAATTGTTGATCAAAACAGAACAGTAACACAGCGGTAGAGCTGCTGCCTTACAACGCCAGAGACCACGGGTTTGACCCTGACTTGGGGTGCTTTCTGTACAAGGTTTGTGACCACGTGGGTTTTCTCCGGGTGCTCCGGTTTTCTCCTACATTCCAAAGACGTACAGGTTTGTAGTTTATTTGGCTTCTGTAAAATTGTAAATTGTTCCTGGTGCGTAGGCTAATGCGCGTGCAGCGTGATCACTGGCCGACATGGACTCGGTGGGCCGAGGAAAATTTTAGAAACATAGAAAATAGAAAATAGGTGCAGGAGGAGGCCATTCGGCCCTTCGAGCCAGCACCGCTGTATCACTAAAATCTAAATAACTTCCTGAGAGGCACAAACAAATCACGTGTCTCCCATATCATTTATCCAATTTATTAGTGTAACGTAATGTCATGAATTAAAAATATTGTTGCAGTATTAAACCTAATCGTTGCTCTAAAACCCATGACAGAAGTTAAGGATTTAGAAGCCTGAAGATTCAGATCAAGTGGGAGCACTTCATCAAGTCGTTTAAATACCACAAAATTAAATCATCGGAAATGGAAGATATTTCATAACATCTGCTGTAACTTAAACTTTCAGACAATGCAATGGGGAGTATGATGTAACACATTCACAAGTCAAACAAATTACCAGCTCATAGCAACGAGCAGCTGCTTTAGATTTTTTTTAAATATAAAAAAGATCTGGGGGAAAATTCAAAACCAAAGTACAAACTCAAATGAGATTCCAATCAAAAGCGTCAGTTCAGTTCTGACAGGCAAGGCACAAGATAACAGTGCCTCTGTGGTTCAGTACCAAAGCACAATCTTCGTATCAGACTAAATTGTGGTGTTATTACCAATGTATGTTTGATCATTTTTTCTGCATTTTTGGAGGACTCCAACCTTGCCCATTGCTGTTCATGGTGCGGTTTTGCAGCACAGCCCCCATCGTCAAAAGGACCTTGCCAATTTGGCTGGAATCTGATTGTTTGGATCAGTACTCAATGGTGTTGGAAAGTGGCTCCACACAATGACATTGACAGGGTTAAAGTTCGGGACCCCACTCTCAACCCGAGGCTACAAACGGATACTGCCGACCAATCGTGGGCTTACATGCTTGACATTGAGAAATAAATGCGAATTTACAACTGTCAGGCAGAATGGCAAAATGATCAAAGAGACCGTAGGTTAGGGTCAGGGTCAATAACGGACTAGGTCATAGTCAATGCTTTCCTTCAGCTCAAGAGTACTGATCTAGTGAAGTGGGGGAGCATTTTGCTGCATTGTGTATCTGATACATTGTTCTCAGTACAAAGACCATCCCAAAGGCAGCTCCGATATGCTCTCGTACAGATTGCTGGGCCATTATTGAAGGAACTTGGCATATCTCTGGGTTAGGCAGTGACATTTTTAAGATCATTTTCACAAAATTCACTGTCAACCGCGCAGCAATTCAGGCTGTCAAATTGTACACAGATTGAAAAGCATTCATTGATCGACCAAGTGGCAGGAAATTAACCAGAGGCTGGTAATGGAAAAGGAATATCGAATAGTACTCTGACCAAGGGAATTAATTGAAGCTCACACTCACTCATCTATCAACCTGACCAACAAGGACTCCTTCCCCGCCAAAATGCCAATCCTCCTTTTCCATTCCCATTACGATTTGCCTTCTCATGAGAATCCTCTACGGTACATTTCTAATCTCTGGTGATCCAGTTCTCTGGATCTGTAAATACCTATCCAAACGTCTATAAGAAGCTTTGTAAACCTTTTACAGCAGCTTCAGTCGCTTGTACATGCTAGCTCTTGCCCCACCCCTTCTTTCAAAAGTTCAAAAGTCATAGGAGCTGAATTAGGCCATTCGGTCCATTGAGTCTACGCCACCATTTAATCATGGCTGATCGATCTTTCCCTCTCAACTCCATTCTCATGCTTTCTCCCCATAACCTTTGACACCCTTACTAATCAATAATCTGTCAACCTCCATAAGAGGTCATCTCACATCTTTCTACCAGCTATCTCCCCTCTACTCTACAAGAGGGGAGGAGCCATCTTGGTGAACGGCTGTTTTTTTGTTTGTAGGGGATATGGTCTTTTTAATGTGGGGGGTAGGTGTAACTATATTTTTCGGTCCCTACCTGGTCGGTGTAGCAGCCTTTTCTCCGGGCTGCCCGTCGACCCGTCCCCGTGGCCTACCAGCGGGCTTGGAGCGCCGTTTCCTGGCGGGGACCGGCCAGCACCTCGGCCTTGGCGGCGGCACAGCGTTGGAGCGCTGGAGCGGAGCGGAGTGGAGCGGTCGATGCCTTGCCTGGGTCGCCGCGCTGGAGCGACGCGCTGGAGCTCTGGCGAGCTGGACTGCCGAGAGCAACATCTCCGGGCTGCGGGTCTGCGGAGCGGAGAGGCGGCGTGCGGAGAGGCGGCAGTGCGGCGAGGTGGCAGTGCGGAGAGGCGGCAGTGCGGAGAGGCGGCAGTGTGGAGAGGCGGCGTGCGGAGAGGCGGCGCCGACTTTTTCATCGGGAGCCTGGGAACTCCAAACCGGCGCAGCCTTGTCGGCTTCGGCAGCCGCGGGCTCCAACCAGGAAGCGGCCGTTCCAGGTGGCCCAGCCGCCGAAAGGACTCTCCCGACGCCGGGGCAAGACCACCCGGTGAGAACGGCCAGGGACATCGGGCCTCCGTAGAGGCAATTGCGGTGGCCTCAATAGGCCTGACTTTGGGGTGAACATGGGGTGGGGACTGGACATTGTGCCTTCCCCCACAGTGCTATCCACTGTGGGGGGATGATTTTTTTGTCTAATTGTAGTCCTGTAGGTCTGTGTCCAAGATGGCTGCCGTGAAGAGAGAGTGGACGCTGGCGCGCTTCGGCTGCCGCTGCTCTCTCTTCACACTGTGTTTTTGATTTTCTGTTTTTGGATTGAATTCTGTTTTTAATTTGTGTCTCTGTGATGTCTTTATTACTTGTTATATTCCGATTATATGTTTTTATTCCGATTGCTATGTAAGGTGTCCTTGAGATGTCTGAAATGCGCCCATTAAATAAAATTTATTATTATTATTATTCTACTCTATCAGTCTGAAGAAATACCCTGATCCAAAATGTCATCCACCCATTATCCTCCACAGCAGCTGCCGGACCCACTGAGTTCCTCCTGCAGTTTGTCTCTTATGTTCCTTAAACTATTATCTTTTTTTACCACATTGTTGATCACCTATTGCAAAATCTCCTTGTGTGGTCCTACATCTTATATTGTTCATATGAAATAATGCAAGCATTTTTTTGTTGTTGCCAAAAGTACTATTCCAATGTTGGCTATTGTTCCATTACACTGGGAAAACAGAATGAAGGTTAGCAGAATCTATTGTGGACCTTATAAGAGTCCTGATTATAATTAGCATGTTTTGTTGAATGGGGTGGTACAGTGGCCAGCTGGTAGACCTGCTGCCTTACCAATCACACAATTCCAACCTCCAGTGCTGTCTGTGTGGAGTCTTTACGTTCTCACTGCATGGTATCCTTCCGGTTCCCCTCACATCTCAAAGACATGCAAGTTGATTGGCTACTGTGAACTGCCCAGAGTATAGACGAGGGGTAGAATCTGGGGCAGAACTGATAACGTTATAAAAAAGAATACAGGTACACACTCAAAAGGCTGGAGGGCCTGTTTCCATGTTTCCATAACATTCATTTTTTAATTATGAGAAATGTAATCAAAGGGCAAAATATACAATGAATGGCAAGACTATTAACAGCATTGATTGTCAGAGGGAATCTTAGGGTTACAGTTCATAACCCCCTGAAAATGGCAACACAAGTAGATAGAGTGGGAAATATGGCATATGGTATGCTTGCTTTCATCAGTCCGGGCATTGAGTGTAAGAGTCATGACACAGCTTTATAGGTCTTTGGTTTGACCGCATTTGGTGTATTGCGTGCACTTCCGATCGCTCCATTATAGGAAGGATGTGGGGACTTTGGAAAGGACGCAGTGGAGGTTTATGAGAATGATGCCTGGATGAAGGAGTATTAACTGCAAGAAGAGATTGTCCAGGCTTGTATTGTTTTTTTGTGGAATGCCGGAAGTCACGGCGAGTCCTGATAGAACTCCATGAAATATATTTCAAGGGGGCATAGATGGGGTAGTCAGTCAGAATCTTTTTCCCCAGGTTGGAAATATCAAATACCAGAAGGCACAGCTTTAAGGTGAGAGGGGCAAAGCTTAAAGGAGATGTGAGGGATAAGTTGTTTTTTTTTTTACAGAGGGTGGTTAGGCCCTGGAACGCGCTGCTGGGGGTGGTGATGGAGACAGATACTGTAATAGCATTTAAGAGACGTTTGTATAGGCATATGGATATGCAGGGAATGGAAGGATAGGGAATATGTACAGTCAGATAAGAGTTTGCCTTGGCATCATGTTCGGCATAGACATTGTGGGCCAAAGGGCCTGTTCCTGTGCTGTAATGTTCTATGTTCTATGTTCACTACCACTATCAACTCAGGTGAAAGTATCAAGATTTTTCAACAAATAGGAATGGGGAAGGTTGGACCCATGAACAGTTTCAGAAGGGTAAGATAGTCTCGTCAAGCTCTGAGATGCTTTGGTGCAGCAGATGTTGGCCACTTGGTTTCTGATCCACAGCAATCTATTTTGGTCCGTCCTCCAGCGATTTCAACACAAGGTCACACATGCAACATTCATCATTGATAGCTTCCCTGAAACTGCTTTCCCCATTGATAATAGCCGTCATCTCTCACTGCTCCCTCCACTTACGACAAACTGCACGGAACAGAGTCTCACTCTATCCATGAGTCACGAGGAATGATTCACCCTGCGTTACTCCAGGTAGCTGGAGATTCCTGGCTGCACGGCCTACACTGTTCACGTAGGTAGAGCAGCAAACCTTGCAGTTGCGTACACATTTTAAATGCTTCACTAAAAACCCCATGAACTACAAATCAACACCAAACAACAACAAAACGAGGACAGATATTGACCCAGTTGTATCCATCTCAGATGTGCCCCATGAAGTAGGTTGACTGAGGACTTGGAGGGGAAAAAAAAAATGTGATTATCATTCAATTGAAGTTAAATAGATTTCTTTCATAAAAGTGCAGAGCGTAATTTGAACCAAAATTTGTGGTAAATCGACCAAACGTGGGAAGGTACAGGTAAGTTTGGACTTTTGAGCGTCGTCATAGTCGTCAACAATGGGGAGGAATCTGCCTACAGACAGTAAGTGACACAGCTGGCATCTTGGTGCCATCGCAACAACCTGGAGCTCAATGCTCTTAAGACAGTGGAATTGATTGTAGACTTTAGGAGAGCTCCCTCTCCCCTCACCCCACTCACAATCAACAACACTACAGCCACATCTGTGGAGTCTTTTAAGTTCCTGGGAACCATCATCTCCAAGGACCTTAAGTAGGAGGCCACCATCGACTCCACAGTCAAAAAGGCACAACAGAAGATTGTATTGTATTGTATTCAAATTTATTGTCATTGTCTCAGTTAGAGACAACGAAATGAATTTCCCTTACAGGCAGTATCATAAAAATAAAAATAAATAAATAATAATAATAAATAATAAAACATATTAAAAATAAAATAGAATTTAAAAAAAAGCACAAACACTGAAAGTCCACGACACAACATAACACAGTGGCACCAAGGTGAGGAAGGCACCATAGTCCAGCCAGCCTCCCCTCCGTTCTTCCCAGATTTTCACTCGTGGTCGAGGCCTTCCTAGCACCCGCAGTCGCCGCCCCGGGCGGCCCGATGTTCAGGCCCTCACGCCGGGCTGGTGGAATGCCGACGCCGAACCCCGACGGTGAACATCCTCCTCCTCAGCGGCCCGGACCTCCTGATCAGCCGCCTCCCGCAGCCGGAGTCCGCAGCTCCCGAGTCCGCAGGCCGAGCCGGGCGGAGTCGCAGGACCCCGCGTTGTTGATCAGCGCCGCCCGCGTTGGGAGCTCCACAAACCGCAGCTCCATGATGTCGGTGCAGCAGGTCCAGCACTCCGGGCTCCAGACGGCGATCCCCGGTAAGGCATCGCCAGCCTCGCGATGTATCAGCGCTGTCCCGCCGCTGCTGGAGCACTGGTCGCAGGAAAGTCCACGCCAATCCAGTAGGTAGGCCGCTGGTGGTGGGGGGGGGGGGGGGGGGGGCGAGGACGCGACTCGAATAAAAGTTGCGTCTTCACCAGGAAGCGGCTGAAGGACGGTATCCCCCGCACCGTGCCCTCTTCCCCCACATCAAAACACAAAAAAAACACAAAAAAACACACTTTTACATAACTAAATAAACAAAAAAACAAAAAGATACCGGGCTGTAGGTGGAGGCAGCTGACGCCAGCGCCACCGGAAGTACAACACAAGATGCACTTCCTGCGGCAGCTGAGGAAGCACAATCTGCTACAGGCAATGATGGTCCGATTCTATACGGCCATCGTAGAGTCTGTCCTCACCTTGTCCATCATGGTCTGGTTTGGCTCAGCCACCAAGAACAACAACTGGAGGCTGCAGCGAATCGCCCGATCAGCAGAGAAGTTTATTGGCTGCAACCTTCCCTCCATTGATGAACTGTACACTGCAAGGGCCAGGAAGCGAGCGGGCAAGATCATCTCTGGCCCCTCTCAGCCTGGACACAAACTCTTTGAATCACTTCCCTCTGGAAGGCGACTCCGGACTGTCAAAGCTGCCACAGCCAGACATAAAGACAGCTTTTTTCCACGTAGTAGCTCTACACAATAACCAAAAATCCGTGGCCTCCTTTTAACCATATAACCATATAACAATTACAGCACGGAAACAGGCCATCTCGACCCTTCTAGTCCGTGCCGAAAACGTATTCTCCCCTAGTCCCATATACCTGCGCTCAGACCATAACCCTCCATTCCTTTCCCGTCCATATAACTATCCAATTTATTTTTAAATGATAAAAACGAACCTGCCTCCACCACCTTCACTGGAAGCTCATTCCACACAGCCACCACTCTCTGAGTAAAGAAGTTCCCCCTCATGTTACCCCTAAACTTCTGTCCCTTAATTCTCAAGTCATGTCCCCTTGTTTGAATCTTCCCTACTCTGTGGGAAAAGCTTATCCACGTCAACTCTGTCTATCCCTCTCATCATTTTAAAGACCTCTATCAAGTCCCCCCTTAACCTTCTGCGCTCCAAAGAATAAAGCCCTAACTTGTTCAACCTTTCTCTGTAACTTAGTTGCTGAAACCCAGGCAACATTCTAGTAAATCTCCTCTGTACTCTCTCTATTTTGTTGACATCCTTCCTATAATTAGGCAAACAAAATTGTACACCATACTCCAGAATTGGCCTCACCAATGCCTTGTACAATTTTAACATTACATCCCAACTTCTATACTTAATGCTCTGATTTATAAAGGCTAGCACACCAAAAGCTTTCTTTACCACCCTATCTACATGAGATTCCACTTTCAGGGAACTGTGCACAGTTATTCCCAGATCCCTCTGTTCACCTGCATTCTTCAATTCCCTACCATTTACCATGTACGTCCTATTTTTATTTGTCCTGCCAAGATGTAGCACCTCACACTTATCAGCATTAAACTCCATCTGCCATCTTTCAGCCCACTCTTCCAACTGGCATAAATCTCTCTGTAGACTTTGAAAATCTACTTCATTATCCACTACCCCACCTATCTTAGTATCATCTGCATACTTACTAATTCAATTTACCACACCATCATCCAGATCATTGATGTACATGACAAACAACAGTGGACCCAACACAGATCCCTGTGGCACCCCACTAGTCACTGGCCTCCAACCTGACAAACAACCATCCACCATTACTCTCTGGCATCTCCCATTCAGCCACTGTTGAATCCATCTTGCTACTCCACCATTAATACCCAACCATTGAACCTTCTTAACCAACCTTCCGTGAGGAACCTTGTCAAAGGCCTTACTGAAGTCCATATAGACAACATCCACTGCTTTACCCTCATCGATTTCCCGAGTAACCTCTTCAAAAAATTCAAGAAGATTAGTCAAACATGACCTTCCAGGCACAAATCCATGTTGACTGTTCCTAATCAGACCCTGTTTATCCAGATGCTTATAAATATTATCTTTTGCTCTGGTATTTTGTTTAATTCACATGTTTAATCAATAATGTTTTATTATTAATGTTTAATGTGTCATCCCTAACTGTCACTGTATGTCATGTTGTCACTTGTGGGTGGAGCACCAAGGCAAATTTCTTGTATGTGAATACTTGGCCAATAAACTTATTCATTCATTTATTCGACTCCATATTTGTTTTATTAAACTGCCAGGATGGTAGAAAGAGTTGAAATGGTCTTTGATCTTTCAACAACAACCATTTCCTCCAGCTGCCAAATCAGTCAGCCTGACAAATGGTTCGGCTGCACTAATTCCATACCCATTATCGCCTCATAGGCATCTCCAAAGAGACGCACGGGAGGAGCACAATGGTGAATGCCCGAGAGACTACAGCCTGAGCCACAAGCAAGGAAACGCAAATATATTATGGAGAGATCCATTGATTTTGGATCAGGGTACATTAAAGATCCTTCCTTTATGAAGAATGGTGAATCACATTGCACAGACTTATTTTTACGTAAGAGCAAGACAGATAAATTAGAGGTAAAGTCAGATCTAATTCTGACGCTGGCAGTCTCAACTAGTTGGTACTATTTTTAAAGCAATGAATGATGACCTGGCAAACTGTTAAACATTTCTCTGACATTCACACAATTGGCTTGATTCAAAGTGAAGAAATAAAAATTAATGTCTCCCAGTAACGACGCAGACTCAATCAGGTTAATGGAATGCAGCTGATCAAACCCCATAGGGTACATGTCAAATGTCAGCCTCGGTTTTGATCTCCATTACTGCAGCAGGGCACAAGTGTTTCTCCCTTTTGCTGAGCAGGCATTGGTTTACTTTACATCTCAGTTGACTGATCATGTTGCACACAGAGCAAGAAGCCAACAGAAGGAAACAAAACCACACTCCTCGGCAGCAAGGCTGCGTCCAACAGTTACTGACTGCCACGGCACTAGGTTCAATGCACCCACAGCAGGAGCGTTTATCTCCTTTACATTCCACGTCCGGATACAACAAATAGCTAGCCACTGTGTCACGTTCCACACAAGACGCTCCACTTATTCACTCAACTGAGGAAGGGTATGATTCTGCACTGCTATGTTTTTTCCCGTCAGTTGTGTTATAGAAACATAGAAACATAGAAATTAGGTGCAGGAGTAGGCCATTCGGCCCTTCGAGCCTGCACCGCCATTCAATATGATCATGGCTGATCATCCAACTCAGTATCCCGTACCTGCCTTCTCTCCATACCCTCTGATCCCCTTAGCCACAAGGGCCACATCTAACTCCCTCTTAAATATAGCCAATGAACTGGCCTCGACTACCCTCTGTAGCAGGGAGTTCCAGAGATTCACCACTCTCTGTGTGAAAAAAGTTCTTCTCATCTCGGTTTTAAAGGATTTCCCCCTTATCCTTAAGCTGTGACCCCTTGTCCTGGACTTCCCCAACATCGGGAGCAATCTTCCTGCATCTAGCCTGTCCAACCCCTTAAGAATTTTGTAAGTTTCTATAAGATCCCCTCTCAATCTCCTAAATTCTAGAGAGTATAAACCAAGTCTATCCAGTCTTTCTTCATAAGACAGTCCTGACATCCCAGGAATCAGTCTGGTGAACCTTCTCTGCACTCCCTCTATGGCAATAATGTCCTTCCTCAGATTTGGAGACCAAAACTGTACACAATACTCCAGGTGTGGTCTCACCAAGACCCTGTACAACTGCAGTAGAACCTCCCTGCTCCTATACTCAAATCCTTTTGCTATGAAAACTAACATACCATTCGCTTTCTTCACTGCCTGCTGCACCTGCATGCCCACTTTCAATGACTGGTGTACCATGACACCCAGGTCTCGCTGCATCTCCCCTTTTCCTAGTCGGCCACCATTTAGATAATAGTCTGATTTCCTGTTTTTGCCACCAAAATGGATAACCTCACATTTATCCACATTATACTGCATCTGCCAAACATTTGCCCACTCACCCAGCCTATCCAAGTCACCTTGCAGTCTCCTAGCATCCTCCTCACAGCTAACACTGCCCCCCAGCTTAGTGTCATCCGCAAACTTGGAGATATTGCCTTCAATTCCCTCATCCAGATCATTAATATATATTGTAAATAGCTGGGGTCCCAGCACTGAGCCTTGCGGTACCCCACTAGTCACTGCCTGCCATTGTGAAAAGGACCCGTTTACTCCTACTCTTTGCTTCCTGTTTGCCAGCCAGTTCTCTATCCACATCAATACTGAACCCCCAATGCCGTGTGCTTTAAGTTTGTAAACTAATCTCTTATGTGGGACCTTGTCGAAAGCCTTCTGGAAGTCCAATACACCACATCCACTGGTTCTCCCCTATCCACGCTACTAGTTACATCCTCGAAAAATTCTATAAGATTCGTCAGACATGATTTACCTTTTGTAAATCCATGCTGACTTTGTCCAATGATTTCACCACTTTCCACTTATCAGAACAAAGTTGGACACCAAGCCACACTAGGCGACAGGCACTCAAGAGATGCACCCACTTTGGTTGCTCAGGCTCACAACATCTGGGGTAAAGGCAACAGCTGGGGTAAAGTCAAAGTATAGGGTGATTTCACGAAAGGTCACTGGAGCTTAGATCCGCACCCACGTGACCGAAATTTTTAACTGGGGGACAAGCGTCACTTCCGGTACATGTTAGTGAATGGGAAAACACGCACTTTCACACCCGTTAAAAACATCGAAAACGGCCAGGTTTTGAGCTGCAATTTACTGAGCCGGTCGGGGTGACCGTGAGGAACAGCTACCTAAATTTACAGTCAAAAAAAAAATAGAAACTAAGGTAAATACAAGAGGGAGCTGAAGGGGCAAAATAAGCGGAAGTTGTTAGCGGACATTTTTCGTGGAGATTTAAAGATCCAAAATATCGGGAATTATCGCGTTTGCTCGCTGCATTTCATCAAAAGTAAGGCATTATTGACTTTGTTATCTTTATTCATTTGTTAGATGAAAAGTATTAAAAGTTAGAAATCCTTCAGTAAAATTGCAAAATCGCCCATGGTTCTCGGGTGGGTTTTAACATGCAAAATGAAAACGCTTCTGAAGCTCCATTCACCATTAAAATATCCATGAATCATAAATGCGTCTTGAAATAAATTTTACTCAGATGCAAGCTAAGGAATGGTATAATTCTCAGCTGTTCATTTGACAAAATCAGGACATTTTGACAAAATCAGGACATTTTTTGGCCAATAATAAAATGTCCTGATTTTGTCAAAATGTCCTGATTTTGTCAAATGAACAGCTGAGAATTATACCATTCCTTAGCTTGCATCTGAGTAAAATTTATTTCAAGACGCATTTATGATTCACGGATATTTTAATGGTAAATGTAGCTTCAGAAGCGTGTTCATTTTGCATGTTAAAACCCACCCGAGAACCATGGGCGATTTTGCAATTTTACTGAAGGATTTCTAACTTTTAATACTTTTCATCAAACAAATGAATAAAGATAACAAAGCCAATAATCCCTTACTTTTGATGAAATGCAGCGAGCAAACGCGATAATTCCCGATATTTTGGATCTTTAAATCTCCACGAAAAATGTCCGCAATCAACTTCCGCTTATTTTGCCCCTTCAGCTCCCTCTTGTATTTACCTTAGTTTCTATCTTTTTTTTTAACTGTAAATTTAGGTAGCTGTTCCTCACGGTCACCCCGACCGGCTCAGTAAATTGCAGCTCAAAAACTGGCCGTTTTCGCTGTTTTTAATGGGTGTGAAAGTGCGTGTTTTCCCATTCACTAACATGTACCGGAAGTGACGCTTGTCCCCCAGTTTAAAATTTCGGTCACGTGGGTGCGGATCTACGCTCCAGTGACCTTTCGTGAAATCACCCTATTGGAGTAACTCAGCAGGCCAGACAGCATCTCCTGTGAAAAAGGGAGAGGTGGCCTTTCGGGTCGGGACCCTTCTTCAAACTGATTGTGGGGTGGGTGGTAGGACAGAAAGCTGGAAGAGAGGAGGGGCAGAACAACGCTTGGTGAGTGATAGGTGGATACAGGTGAGGGGGGGGGGGCTATCTGATAGGCAGATGGTTCAACAAAAGCCAGAGGTAAAAAGACAAAAGGTGTGAGATACAAATAGATGCGGTGCGGAGGGGGAAGGGGAGAAATGGATGCGAGTCCAGCTGGGCCACAGGGAAGGGCGGATTTATAGGTTAGTTACCGAAAATCAATATTCTTTGTAGGTTAATTGCCTAAAATTGAAGAATGCAATGTTCTGAGTTACTCCAGCACTTTGTGTGTGTTTTTTGTAAACTGGCATCTGCAGTTCCTTGTTTCTTCAGCTGGGGTAAAGGGTGGATCAAGCCGATTGCTACACTTTAGGAAATGGAGAGGGGCTAAGGCCAAGGCTAAGCACTTCCAAGAGCAACATCAACCAAGTCAAAATAGAGGAGATGATGAACATCCAGATGCAGCGGTTTCATGAGGAAATTAGAGGTCAGGCAGATTCAATACAACCATATTTATCAGAAGACCTCTCCAATTGGGAAGAAAGTTTGGATTTCAATTGAAAGTATTTTAAAAGTCAAGTCAAAGTAAATTAAAACAATAATGTCCTTGAAAGGCAATATTGCAATGCTCTAGTGAGACGGGGATTGTTCTTCTTACAACAAGAAAGGTCCGAGGTAATTGTAATAGTCACTAAGGAAGTAGATAGAAAAATGTATGATTTTTTTGGGGGGAAAATCAACATGGGCTCAAGTTCAAGTGAGTTTATTGTCATGTGTCCCTGATAGGGCAATGAAATTCTTGCTTTGCTTCAGCACGCAGAACATAGTAGGCATTTACTACAAAACAGATCAGTGTGTCCATATACCATAATATAAATATATACACACATGAATAAACTGATAAAGTGCAAACAACAGATAATGGGTTATTAATAATCAGAGTTTTGTCCGAGCCAGGTTTAATAGCCTGATGGCTGTGGGGAAGTAGCTATTCCTGAACCTGGTTGTTGCAGTCTTCAGGTTCCTGTACCTTCTACCTGAAGGTAGCAGGGAGATGAGTGTGAGGCCAGGATGGTGTGGGTCTTTGATGATACTGCCAGCCTTTTTGAGGCAGCGACTGCGATAAATCCCCTCGATGGAAGGAAGGTCAGAGCCGATGATGGACTGGGCAGTGTTTACTACTTTTTGCAGTCTTTGTAGGCTCATTGGGCCAAATGGGTTTCTTTATGCCGTTTAATTCCACAGGTCCTACAAATTGCTTGCAGCCTAGGGGCTATTGAGAATCACTAACTAATACCACTGCTATAACTTTGATTAAGCTCTACCCAAGAGCGAGAGAAAATGCAAGAGAGAGCAAAATGTTTCAGATTCACAGTCAAAGGAATCAGAAATCAAACCACTTATACTAAAGAAGCTGGAGTATTTTGTGCACCCACGTCTTTCTAGATAAAAATAAATATTGCCAAAAGTGTTGGTACTTTCAATTTGCATTGTACAATGTTTTTAATGCAAATTTGAGAAGCAGATTTTTTTTTTTTAAATGCACTGGTCAGCACTGGCCCAAGGAGGAGAGTGATTGGGCCCGTCATCCAGGCAATGATGACACTGCAATTGCGGTACTGTATACATGTTGAACTTAAAAATAAATACTGGTCTCTTTGTGAAGAGATTTTACATCAAATCAAGCTCAGAAATAAGGAATTGCAAAACCTTGCTGTGCCTTCTCGGGAAAGGAAAGGAAGAAAGACTGTTTTCATTTCCGTTAACAATGTCTCTGAGCATTTTATAACCATTTTTGAAGTGTAGTCACCGTCATAGTGCAGGAAATGTGGGAGCAAAACTGCTTGATTAATGAACACATGGAACTATTTTACTGATCAAAACACAATATATTGAGGACCTCAATGAATCAGGCAGCATCTGTGGAGGGAATGGACAGACAATATTTTAGGTCGGGACGTTTTTTCGGACTGATGGAGTCGGGGGAACTTGAGCATCTGCAGTTCCTTGAATCTCTCTTTTAATGATATTAATTTGTGGACAATTATTTACCTGAACTTAGTTTATTTTAGAGACATCGCATGAAAACAGGCCCTTGGGCACATGAAATCCACAGCAAGCACTGATCACCCATGCACACTAGTTCTCTGTTATCCCACCTTCACATTCACTCCCTACACACTAGAGGAAATTTTACACAAGCCAATGTGAAGCACTCGGGGGAAACCCACACAGTCACTAGGAGAACATGGAAACCCAACGCAGACAGCACCCAAGGTCAAAGTCAAACCCGGGTCCCTGGCGCTGGGAGGCAGCAACTCTACCACCCGCACCCGCATCTTTGTGCTGTCCTGTAATTCTGGGGAGAACTCCTCTGTGCTTGTTAAAAGTCAAGGGATCCTTTCTGCATACACAGTTGACAGGGCAGGAAGACCTCTATTTATCATTGCATCAGAAAGACAGAAGTTCTGACTGGGCAGCACCCCACCCCAGTACTATACCGCAGTGCTAGCTAGCCTACATTCTGTGCTTAGGGACCTGAAATTAAGCTTCTACCTCAGCATTACTCCCGATACAAATCAGACAACTCCATGAAGTTATGTGCTATTGAAAGGGCCTATTTATGTGCCGAAGGGAAGGTGATGTTGGCCAAACATTTATAGTTGTGCTCAGTAACAATGAGAAGACCTTCCCCAACGTGCAGTCGTTTTTCCTTGTGACCACTCATGCCATTCAAAGACAGATTAATTTAAGCGATACATCGATGAAACAGGCTATTCGGCCCACCTGTTCACACGAGTTCCATGTTATCCTACTTTATTACCCATTTCCTACACATTAGGAGCAATTTTACAGAGGGCCAATTATCCTACAAACCCGCACGTCTCTGGGGTGTGCAAGGAAAATGGAGCACCCGGAGAAAACCCACGCGGTCACAAGAAAAACATGCAAACTCCACATGGTCGGGATCGAACCCGGGTCTTTGGAGCATTGCGGCAGTGGCTCTACTAGCTGCACCACTGTGCTGTCCTTACGTATGCATTAAAGAAAGTCATATCAGATGAGCAAACTCCACAGGCATCAAACACTGGCTCATATATACAGGAAGCTGAAATAGAGCACGATTTAAAATCCAGTTGTACTGGATCAAAATGAAGCTGCTCTGGCCACAAAGGTACAAGCTGCCAATTAACTGGAATATAATATTCTCCGCATTGTGTGGGCAGCCAACAAGTTACTCATGGAAACATTCTCATATACAGGTTGCTCTTGAATAGAAATCGTGATGATTCAAGTACATTTGCAGCTGTTCAATCAAAATACTTCAGCATAGAGCCAGATAACTATAAGTCCCACTGGAATTATAACTGAAGCAACCTCACACACATTTTCAGTAAACAGAAGTTTTCCGATGTGCCAGTTTTGAATCTTAATTGTCAAAAGATCAAGATTGCTTCATTCCTGCAATCAACATAGTTCAGTGGGTATCCAGAAAATACTTAGGTCCTAATACACAAGATGAACTGGCTATTAGGTCTCAGTTTTTACTCTTCCCCACCCCGGCACAGACTTGAAGATGGCTCTGTTGATAGGTTAAGCATCATAATCTATGGCAAGGAGTTATGAGGGAAAATACACTTGCACTTCATCAGTAACCTATTCACTCCCATAGCTCCACCAAAGGCCTTTTACAACTAATTACAACACAATGTTCCGTCGCTGTTGTAGCGATGGAAGCCAGCAACCAATTTTCACAAAGCAAGATCCTACAAACAAGAACGACATCATATCTGTTTCAGAGACATTGGTTGGAGCATAATATTGGCTCGGATCCCTGGGGAATAAAACCACTGCTTGCGGAACTCAGCAAGTCAGGCAGTGCCTGTGGTGGGAATGGACAGGCAACGTTTCAGGTCAGGACCCTTCTTCAGACAGCCAATTTCCCTGCACTGATGCTGCCTGACCCACGGAGTTTCTGCAGCTTTTGTGTTTTGCGAATGAGTGCAGCAAAATTCCAGTTTCATTGTTACAACATTGCATTTTCTCACTGGCACCTTGGAATGTTTTTTCACATTGGAGGGGTCACCAAGTGCTAAAGTTGTGCCTAGAAATGGCATTTTCAACGCTGCATCATTTCATCACAGATGTCTATCTTGATTTTGCTCTCAAGTATTGAGTTGGCTCAAGTTTATTGTCATACATACAACTTGGGCGAGGTACACATGCACAAAAATCTAGCTTGCAAGTTGAGCGAGGAACAGATGCATGAAAATGTTGCTTGCAGCAACATCATAGGCACGTGGACACAGGCAGCAAAAATAAAAAATACAATAAGATAGACACAAAATGCTGCAATAACTCAGCAGGTCAGGCAGCATCTCAGGAGAAAAGGAAAAGGTGATATTTCAGGTTGGAACTCTTCTTCCCAAACAAGATTAGTTACTGATAAATCCATTCGGGCAAAATGGAAAAGCATCCTTGCCCTATTAGCAGTTTCTAGTGAAAACTGATTCCATGGGAAATGGTCGAGGCAAATGGCTTTGATGCTGTCAAATGAAAGCCTGGTTGAGTTTGAGGGAAAACGTAACAGGATACAATGAGTCAGGACAACGAGGAGGAGATTCATCCTCAAAGGATCACTAGGCCAATATAATTGGAAGAATGGACTCACACTGAGCACTCCTCCCATGTGACCCCCCCTATTGGCTCCTGCACCAGAAATGTTAACATTCTTGTCTTTCTTTTAAATTTGCTCCATAACGCAGCACTGGCTGCCTCGCCAACAGTCTGTCTGTCCCTTTCTTCTTTGTTGGTTTTTAGTTTGTGTTAAATGTATGTTTTTAGTGTTCTTTAGCTTATTTTTTTAATGTGCGGATGTGGGGGGTGGGGAAAACCTTTTCCAATCTCTTACCTCGACGGAGATGCGATTTTTTTCCATATCGTATCTCCGTCCGCGCTGCGGCTTAACATCGAGGAGTTGCCGGCCTTTGCTGGAGACCGATTTCGAGAGCTCGGCCGCGGGAACCTGTGGGACTTTAACATCGCGGAGCCCGCAATCCCTTTACCAGGGATCGACCTCTGAGCTCTACCGCAGGTGCCTGCGAACGTTAACACCGTGGAGCCCGTGGTCTCTGGTTAGAGACCGACATCAGGAACTCCAAGCCACAGGAGCTTTGACCGCCCCGATTGTGGATGGTTCGACTGCCCTGACCGGGGGAGAAAAATTATTGAAGAAGTTTAGACTTTATTGCCTTCCATCACAGTGGGAATGTGGGGAATCCACTGTGGTGGATGTTTATGTTAACTTTTATGTAGTTGTGTGTCTTGTTGCTTTCTTAGTATGGCTGTATTGTAACTCGCATATCACTGTACCTTAATTGGTACATGTGACAATAAAAGACCTTTGAACCTTGAAACCTAACTCAACTTTCACCTCCACCAATTTTACAACCTTATGAGATTTCCACCCTCACCAAATTTAGAGGCTCTTGATTTTCGATTAGTTTAGGTACAGTGCGGAAACAGGCCCTTCGGCCCACCGAGTCCGCGCCGAGCATCGATCCCCGCACATCAACACTATCCAAAACACACCAGGGACAGTGGACGATTTTACCAAGCCAATTAATCTACAAACCTGTACATCTTTGATACCTCAGTCTTCAATCACTCCACTAGCGACAGGCACGTTTTCAGTCAACATGGTTGAAGATGTTTGAAATAGCCTCTGCAAGTCTCCATTCTATCTCTGTCTTTCCTTCTCAAAAATGCTGTTGAAAACTTACTGTTTTGACCAGTTTATTAGTGATTTGCCAATTCCTGGCTCACTTTTACCCTTTATTTGAGTTTCCCGTCTCAAGACATTTTGTCTCATCAGAAGTGTTAAGTAAATGCTTTATGTTATTTTATCACCAATAGATTGCAGGAAACACTAATGGGATATGGATAATTTGCTTCCACCTGTGAACTCTCAGCCACTCTGTAGTAAAAGAGAGACCTGGAGCAAACAATTGACACAGTCATTCAGGAAACTACCAAAATGTTACAGCAGCTGTCTGTACGGAGTTGAGAAATCAAATACAAAGAGTTTGGATCAGTTTACAGATTTAACCTGGAAACAGGCCTTTCCAGAGCGTCTACCTATTCACACACCACAGACTGTACCCACGGTCATGATTGAACCCAGGTCCCTGTGAGCCAGCAGCTCTACCAGCTGCACCACTGTGCCTCCCACAATTGCAGGATATATTAACTCTGCCCAAACACCAGCAAAATGTCTCAAGTCATTAACACATGTTGGCTTCAGTCTTGTGTTTTGCTATCACTTGAACATGTACTTTTCTTCAAATATCATTGAAGGATAATTGTTTTGTTGCCTTTCAAATGACTTGACGTGAAAGAAATTTGTTGATACAACTTGGAGTCTCGATGTTAAATCAATTATGACGTCGCTTCATGGTTGGAAAGAAACTCTAGATAGATTGACCATACGTCTGCATGGAACGTCACATACTGGAGACGGGTGAATAATGCCAATGGGTCCCTGCAATATCGAGTGCAAGCACCTGTAATATCTGCATACACCAGGATACGGAATACCATACATAGATGAAAAACCTCAGAGCTCCCAGGACATGACTGTACAGCTGAATTATTTTAATTTCCAATTGTCTCCATCAACAAAGGTCTCCACCAAGGGAGGTTACACCATCCACGCGGAAGGCAATGTGAAGAAAGAAAGAGCCTCACATTCCTTCAGGAAGTTTAGTTTGGTTTAGTTTAGAGATACAATGTGGAAACAGGCCCTTCAGCCCACTGAGTCCGTCCCAACCAACAATCACGACATACAGTAGTTCTATCTGAAACTCCAGGGACAATTTAAAGAAAGATATTTATAGAATTAACCAACAAACCCGCATATCTATGGAATGTGGGAGGAGACCGGAGCACCCAGAGAAAACCACAGGGAGAACGTGCGGACTCCGTACAGACGGCACCTGTAGTCGGTGGTATTCGGTGGGCGGCGCGACTCACGTCGCAGTGGCCTCTGCAGTCCGTCTGTCTTTTTATTATTTTTTGTCTCGTTTGAATGTAGTTTTTGTTATTTTTTTTTGTGTATGTGTGTGGGTATGTGTGTGGGGGGCGGGGGGTGGGGGAAACTTTTAAAATCTATCCCCTGCACGGCGCTGTAAGGTGGCAACTCTGCCACTGCGCTGCCCTGCCACCCAGGCCTCAGCAATTTAGCGAAGGTACGACTCTAATGTCAGAGTAATGAGGGCCTGCAAGATCTCACAATAACAAATCTGTTTCCGTCCGGGTCAAGTGATGAATATTAGCTCTGCCAACATATCTCAAATACATTATTAGCTGGCTGCGAGCTATCTTTTGCACTTAAACTGTTTATGATTACCTAGGACCCTAAAGAATCTCTCTCACTGTCAGAAACACACAGTACTCTGTAACCATAAGCAGGCCAAATCGTGCTCCCAGTTCACTCCTCAGTGCAGTCAGAGGATGTAATCCTGTGCAGATTCAGACAATCAGAACTCAGTGGTACAAACCAGAGATAGTCACGAATCAAATCAATAAAAACATACAGTGCTCTCCATAATCTTTGGGACAAAGACCCATCATTTATTTATTTGCCTCTGCACTCTGCAATTTGAGATTTGTAATAGAAAACAAACATATAACCATATAATAACCATATAACAATTACAGCACGGAAACAGGCCATCTCGACCCTTCTAGTCCGTGCCGAACACATAATCTCCCCTAGTCCCATATACCTGCACTCGGACCATAACCCTCCATTCCTTTCCCATCCATATAACTATCCAATTTATTTTTAAATGATAAAAACGAACCTGCCTCCACCACCTTCACTGGAAGCTCATTCCACACAGCTACCACTCTCTGAGTAAAGAAGTTCCCCCTCATGTTACCCCTAAACTTCAGTCCCTTAATTCTCAAGTCATGTCCCCTTGTTTGAATCTTCCCTACTCTCAGTGGGAAAAGCTTTTCCACGTCAACTCTGTCTATCCCTCTCATCATTTTAAAAACCTCTATCAAGTCCCCCCTTAACCTTCTGCGCTCCAAAGAATAAAGCCCTAACTTGTTCAACCTTTCTCTGCAACTTAGTTGCTGAAACCCAGGCAACATTCTAGTAAATCTCCTCTGTACTCTCTCTATTTTGTTGACATCCTTCCTATAATTAGGCGACCAAAATTGTACACCATACTCCAGAATTGGCCTCACCAATGCCTTGTACAATTTTAACAACTTCTATACTCAATGCTCTGATTTATAAAGGCCAGCACACCAAAAGCTTTCTTTACCACCCTATCTACATGAGATTCCACTTTCAGGGAACTGTGCACAGTTATTCCCAGATCCCTCTGTTCACCTACATTCTTCAATTCCCTACCATTTACCATGTACGTCCTATTTTGATTTGTCCTGCCAAGATGTAGCACTTCACACTTATCAGCATTAAACTCCATCTGCCATCTTTCAGCCCACTCTTCCAACTGGCATAAATCTCTCTGTAGACTTTGAAACTCTACTTCATTACCCGCAACCCCACCTATCTTAGTATCATCTGCATACTTACTAATCCAATTTACCACACCATCGTCCAGATCATTGATGTACATGACAAACAACAGTGGACCCAACACAGATCCCTGTGGCACCCCACTCGTCACTGGCCTCCAACCTGACAAACAACCATCCACCATTACTCTCTGGCATCTCCCATTCAGCCACTGTTGAATCCATCTTGCTACTCCACCATTAATACCCAACCATTGAACCTTCTTAACCAACCTTCCATGAGGAACCTTGTCAAAGGCCTTACTGAAGTCCATATACACAACATCCACTGCTTTACCCTCATCAATTTCCCGAGTAACATCTTCAAAAAATTCAAGAAGATTAGTTAAACATGACCTTCCAGGCACAAATCCATGTTGACTGTTCCTAATCAGACCCTGTTTATCCAGATGCTTATATATATTATCTCTAAGTATTCTTTCCATTAATTTGCCCACCACTGACGTCAAACTAACAGGTCTATAATTGCTAGGTTTACTCTTAGACCCCTTTTTAAACAATGGAACAACATGCGCAGTACGCCAATCCTCAGGCACTATTCCCGTTTCTAATGACATTTGAAATATTTCTGCCATAGCCCCTGCTATTTCTACACTAACTTCCCTCAATGTCCTAGGGAATATCCTGTCCGGACCTGGAGACTTATCCACTTTTATATTTCTCAAAAGTGTCAGTACTTCCTCTTCTTTGATCCTCATAGTTTCCATAGCTACACTACTTGTTTCCCTTACCTCACATAATTCAATATCCTTCTCCTTGGTGAATACCGAAGAAAAGAAACTGTTCAATATCTCCCCCATCTCTTTTGGCTCTGCAGATAGTTGGCCACTCTGACTCTCTAGTGGACCAATTTTATCCCTCGTTATCCTTTTGCTATTAATATAGCGGTAGAAACCCTTCGGATTTACTTTTACCTTACTTGCCAAAGCAACCTCATATCTTCTTTTAGCTTTTCTAATTTCTTTCTTAAGATTCTTTTTACATTCTTTATACTCCTCAAGCACCTCATTTACTCCATGCTGCCTATAACTATTGTAGATCTCCCTCTTTTTCCGAACCAAGTGTCCAATTTCCCTTGAAAACCATGGCTCTTTACAATTTTTACGATTTCCTTTCAACCGAACAGGGACATAAAGATTCTGTACTCTTAAAATTTCACCTTTAAATGTACTCCATTTCTCTTCCACGTCTTTCCCATAAAACAAACTGTCCCAATTTACTCCTTTTAAATCCTTTCGCATCTCCTCAAAGTTAGCCTTTCTCCAATCAAAAATCTCAACCCTAGGTCCAGTTTTGTCCCTCTCCATAATTATATTGAAACTAATGGTATTGTGATCACTGGACCCGAACTGTTCCCCAACGCATACCTCTGCCACCTGACCCATCTCATTTCCTAACAGGAGGTCCAGTACCGCCCCTTCTCTAGTAGGTACTTCTATGTATTGTTGCAAAAAACTATCCTGCACACATTTTACAAACTCCAACCCATCCAGCCCATTTACAGAATGTGTTTCCCAGTCTATGTGTGGAAAATTGAAATCTCCCACAATCACTACCTTGTGCTTACTACTAATATCTGCAATCTCCTTACATATTTGCTCTTCCAATTCTCGCTCCCCATTTGGCGGTCTATAATACACCCCTATAAGTGTTGCTACCCCTTTCCCATTTCTCAGTTCCACCCAAATAGCCTCCCTAGACGAGCCCTCTAATCTATCCTGCCAAAGCACTGCTGTAATATCTTCCCTGATAAGCAATGCAACACCTCCACCTCTTGCCCCTCCAATTCTATCACACCTGAAGCAACGAAATCCTGGAATATTTAGTTTCCAATCACAGCCCTCCTGCAACCATGTTTCACTGATCGCCACAACATCATACTTCCAGGTGTCAATCCAGGCTCTAAGTTCATCCACTTTTCTTACAATGCTCCTAGCATTAAAATATACACATTTAAGAAACCCACCCTCTCTTATTCTCTGATTATTTTCTTTTTCTTCTCTCTCCCCTACATTTTGGGTCAGAGTGCTACCATTCTCTGCCCCCTGCTTCACACACTGACTGCTAGCTTTCCCAATTTGAGTCCCTCCCTCCCCCCAACCATACTAGTTTAAAGTCTCCCCAGTAGCCTTTGCAAATCTCCCCACCAGGATATTGGTCCCCCTTGAGTTCAAGTGCAACCCGTCCTTTCTGTACAGGTCGCACCTTCCCCAAAAGAGGTCCCAATGATCCAGAAACTTGAATCCATACCCACTGCACCAGTCCCTCATCCACGCATTTATCCTCCACCTCGCTCCATTCCTACTCTCACTGTCGCGTGGCACAGGCAGTAATCCTGAGATTGTTACCTTTCCAGTCCTTCTCCTTAACTCTCTACCTAACTCCCTAAATTCTTCTTTCAGGAGCTCTTCTCTTTTTTTACCTATGTCGTTGGTACCTATATGCACCACAACCTCAGGCTCCTCTCCCTCCCATTTCAGGATTTCTTGGACACGTTCAGACACATCCCTGACCCTGGCACCAGGGAGGCAAACTACCATCCGGGACTCCTGTCTGCGTCCACAGAATCGCCTATCCGACCCCCTGACTATAGAGTCCCCTATTACAATTGCCCTCCCCTTCTTTTCCTTACCCTTCTAAGCAACCGGACCGGTCTTTGTGCCAGAGGCCCGGCCGCTGTCCCCAGGTAGGCTGTCTCCCCCACCCTTACTCAAGCATGAGTACTTATTTTCAAGGTGTACAGCCACCGGGGTACTCACCAGTCCCTGCCTCTGCCCGTTGCCCTTCCTAACTGTGACCCAGTTTTCTGTCTCCCGTGGTCTTGGAGTGACCACCTCCCTGTAACTCCTTTCTATGACCTCCTCGCTCTCCCTGAGCAGACAGAGGTCATCGAGTTGCTGTTCCAGGTTCCTGACACGGCCCCTTAGGAGCCCCATCTCGACGCACCTTGCGTAGATGTGGACGTCTGGAGGGCACTCAGACTCCATGACCTCCCACATCTGACATCCAGAACAGTAAACTGCCCTGGGCCTCATTCTCCCCCTTTATCCGAATACAATAAAGCCTTACAATTACAATACAAATACAATACAAGCCAATCAGCTGCTTCCGCTGGTCCTCTTCCACCAATCAGAGGCTTCCACCAGAATCAGAATCCTTCTCTGGAAGTGAGATGGAACGTTGCAGATTTGGGTTCCTCACAGCTCCAGGTAAGTCCTCCTCTCACCAACGGCTCCCCGGGCATGTGGTTAAAGTACACGATTGTTAGATTTTAGTAAAGGGTATTTTTTTAATGCATTCTGGTTTCACCATGAAGAAATTACAGCTGTGTTTATACATAGTCCCCCCATTTCAGGGCACCATAATGTTTGGGACACATGGCTTCACAGGTGTTTGTAATTGCTCAGGTGTGTTTAAATGCCTCCTTAATGCAGGTATAAGCGAGCTCTCAGCACATAGTCTTTCCTCCAGCCTTTCCATCACCTTTGGAAACTGTTATTGCTGTTTATCAACATGACGACCAAAGTTGTGCCAATGAAAGTCAAATAAGTCATTATGGGACTGAGAAACAAGAATAAAACTGTTAAGAGACATCAGCCAAATCTTAGGCTTACCAAAATCAACTGTTTGGAACATCATTAAGAAGAAACTGTCTGATCTAGGTGTTAATGCAAACACATGTGGATGGATTAAGGACTTTTTAACAGACCGCCCACAGACTGTCAGGATGGGGTCCAATTACTCCCCAGTCCTGACGCTTAGCACAGGTGCGCCACAAGGATGTGCGCTGAGTCCAATCTTGTATACAATATACACTTACGACTGTATACCAACACACAGTACAAACAGGAACATCAAGTTTGAGGACGACACGACTGTGGTGGGACTGATAAACAACGATGACGAGTCTGCCTACAGGGATGAAGTCCAAAAACTGACCGTCTGGTGTACCAAAAACAACCTGGTACTAAACCCATCAAAGACAAAAGAACTTGTCGTTGACTTCAGGAGGAAGAGGAGAGAGGAACCTGCTCCCTTATACATCAAAGGAGACATGGTGGAGAGAGTCAACGACTTTAGGTTCCTGGGAATAAACATCTCCCAGGACCTCAAATGGCAAATGAACACCGTCACTCTCTTGAAGAAGTCTCATCAGTGGCTGTATTTCCTGAGGTCTCTACGGAGAGCTAACGTCTCACAGCCGCTGCTGCTGTCCTTCTATCGATGCGCCGTGGAACGTATCCTCACCTACGGAATCCTGGTGTGGTTTGCCAGCTGTACTATGGCTGAGAGGAGGGCGCTGCAGGGAATTATAAAAACTGCGCAGCGCATTACAAACGCTAACCTGCCCTCCTTGGATGACATATACAAGGCCCGATGCTTGCGCAGGGCCATAAATATCAAGAAGGACACATCCCACCCTGCCAACCACCTTTTTACTCTGCTACCCTCGGGGAGGCGACTCAGGTCTCTGCAGGCTCGCACCGGTAGACTAAAAAATAGTTTCTACCCATGTGCGGTAAAAGAGCTTAACTCCAATAGTGAACACTGGGAAGCAAGAAGTAACTTCGAGGAATACCGCTAAATTCTTTTAAACTTTTTTAAAAATGTATCTATTATTTTACTATTAACTGTACATATGTGTATTGGTTGTTGTGTTGTATTTCTTTTAACGGAGGAGAAGCAAATGGAATTTCGTTGCTCAGTTTTGTGCAATGACAATAAACATATTCTATTCTATTCTATTCTAAGAAAGAGAGCACTGGTGAGCTTACTAATCGCAAAGGGACTGGCAGGCCAAGGAAGACCACCACAGGTGATGACAGAAGAATTCTCTCTATAATGAAGAAAAATCCCCAAACACCTGTATGACAGATCAGAAACACTCTTCAGGAGTCAGGTGTGAATATGTCAATGATCATTGTCTGCAGAAGACTTCATGAACAGAAATACAGAGGCTACACTGCAAGGTGCAAACCACTGGTTAGCTGCAAAAATAGGACGGCCAGGTTACAGTTTGCCAAGAAGTACTTAAAAGAACAACCATAGTTCTGGAAAAATGTCTTGTGGACAGATTAGACAAAGATTAACATATATCAGAGTGATGGCAAGAGCAAAGTATGGAGGAGAGAAGGAACAGCCCAAGATCCAAAGCATACCACCTCATCTGTGAAACACAGTGGTGGGGGTGTTATGGCCTGGGCTTGTATGGCTGCTGAAGGTACTGACTCACTTATCTTCATTGATGATACATCTGCTGATGGTAGTAGCATAATGAATTCTGAAGGGTATAGACACATCCTATCTGCTCGTTCAAACAAATGCCTCAAAACCCATTTGCCAGCGGTTCATTCTACAGCAAGACAATCATCCCAAACATACTGCTAAAGCAAAGGAGTTTTTCAAAGCTAAAAAAGGTCACTTCTTGAGTGGCCAAGTCAATAACCCGATCCGAACCCAATTGAGCATGACTTGTATATGCTGAAGAGAAAACTGAATGGGACTAGCTCCCAAAACAAGCATAAGCTGAAGATGGCTGCAATACAGGCCTGGCAGAGCATCACCAGAGAAGACACCCAGCACCTTATGATGTCCATGAATCGCAGACTTCAAGCAGTCATTGCATGCAAAGGGTATGCAACAAAATACTAAACAGGACTACGTTCATTTTCATGACATTGCTGTGTCCCAAACATTATGGTTCCCTGAAATGGAAGGATTATGTATAAACACTGCTGTAATTTCTAAATGGTGAAACCAAAATGTATAAAAATTGCCTTTATTAAAATTTGACAATGTGCACTTTAACCACATGTGATTTTTTTCTATTACAAATCTCAAATTGTGGAGTACAAAGGCAAATAAAGAAATGATGGGTCTTTGTCCCAAACATTATGGAGGGGCCGTATAATGTTCCCTGCTAGGTACACAAAACGCACACACACTTGCGCAGTTTAAGAATGAGAATTTTTTGACAGGGCCACACAGAGTGGATGTGGGGAGGATATTTCTCCGGCTGGAATGCCTAGAATCAGAGTTCAGGGTCCCATGTTATGGGCTATGATCTTTCGAACTGTTCTGAGAAGGGAGGAATTGTTCGCTCAGAGAGTGGTGGACCTGGGAAACTTACCAAGAGCTATAGATTGCCATCTGGGAAGAGGTACAGGTACATCAGCTGCAAAACCAGCAGGACTGTGTCCCCTCCCCAAATATCATTCACAAACACATTCAACCTCGTCCATACTTTGACAGCTAGGCACCTGCCAAAGTAAAGCCACTGTCGGTCGGAATGTCTGTTTTTATTCTATTGTAAATTCTAGGCCTACTTTTTGTTTTTAGACATGGTCATTTTAATTTGTTTTTAAAGCTCTATGTATTTATCCTTTTTTCTTATTAACTACACTGAATGGAAACTGATTGAGTAACGTTTTTTCGTTTCCTCTGTGTATGCAAGTACAGGTACTCGGTGAAAATGATATTAAATAAATACTGAATACTGAATACTGAAATAGAGACCAATCGGTGGACATTTTTCGGGAGGGTATAAATTTATAAACACAAAAGGCATCCATCAGAGTGTATGAGGAGATTGAGTGGGTATGTGATGTTCAGAGAGAGGATAGTGTTACATGGCAGAGCATGTTCCTCACTCCCACCCTTCTCAAATACAGTCTGCAGGCATCATTACAATTGATTCTCGTTGCATGCCTCACACAAATAAAATCATACACTTTCTCAACACATTCACAGACGGACCCAATCAATACAGTTCTGCTCAATTTCAAACCCGACGCTAGTCAGTCTGCAAGAGATCTCTCAGCGGAGAAGGTTATCTGATACAAAACCCATTAGATATGCAATGCACGGAAAAGCAGGAAATAGAATCAAACAGGAAGACAATGTTGCTCTGGTCAATTACCAAACCGTCGGTATGGGAAACCCAATCACATCTCAGTTTAAAACCCTTGAGAAAACATCCAGCAAATCCACACGAAATATTGATCATTATTATTGAAAACGCATCGGCCCAAAAACAAAAAAGCTGATCATCGAGTTTAATTTACATCCAGTACAGTACAATTGTAATTTTAAAATTGATTGACGTTATTGAAATTGACCAAATACGTGCACAAAGCATTACGCAGAGGAATACACAATTGGTTCGGATTGTACACCCTGCCCAGAGGCTGCTGTGTATATTTAGATTTCCAACCATATTGACAGACATAGGAAATGCATTATATTCCTACATCAGTAATCCAGGGGCACGCCCAAATCCACCAAGGGCAGCTGTGGAGATTTAATGGTTCATAACCTGGATTTTTTTAAATCTTGATGAGCCCCCGACAAATATGGGGATATTTCAAAAGCCAATTATAAAAATTGAGGGGGGATCTTAGAGAAACGTACAAAATTCTTAAGGGGTTGGACAGGCTAGATGCAGGAAGATTGTTCCCGATGTTGGGGACATCCAGGACAAGGGGTCACAGTTCAAGGATAAAGGAGAAATCCTTTAGGACCGAGATGAGAAAAACATTTTTCACACAGAGAGTGGTGAATCTCTGGAACTCCCTGCCACAGAAGGTAGTTGAGGCCAGTTCATTGGCTATATTTAAGAGGGAGTTAGATGTGGCCCTTGTGGCTAAAGGGATCAGGGGGTATGGAGAGAGGGCAGGTACAGGATACTGAGTTGGATGATCAGCCATGATCATATTGAATGGCGGTGCAGGCTCGAAGGGCCGAATGGCCTACTCCTGCACCTATTTTCTATGTTTCTATAAGCCCAACAGGGGAGGAAATCTTCTGCCCTTACCTGGTCTGGTTTATCAATGACTCCAGACTCACACCAACATGGTCAGCTGTCCAATGGCTGAGCAAATGGAGAGGGGCTCTGGCGAGGGTGTGGAGGAGGTTACCTGAATACTGCCTGGATTAGAGAGGTTCAGTTACATGGAGAGGTTGGATAAACCTGGACTGTTTTCTCTGGAAAGTCGGAGGTTGAGGGGAGACTTGATCACAGAATATAACATTTTGAGAGGCATAGATAGAGCAGACAGTCAGAACCTTTCCCCCCCCCCAGGGTGAAAATGTCTAACACAAGAGGTGTAAAGGGAGAGGGGGAAAGTTTAATGGAGATGTGCAGGGCAAGTTATTTTGTACACAGAGAGTGATGGGGTCTGGAACGCATTGCATGGGGTGGTGGTGGAAGCGGATACGATAATGGTGTTTAAGACGCTTTTAGATTGGCACATGGAAGTACAAGGGATAGTCTGAAGAAGGGTTTTGACCCGAAACATTGCCTATTTCCTTCGCTCCATAGATGCTGCATCACCCGCTGAGTTTCTCCAACAATTTTGCCTACCTTCGATTTTCCAGCATCTGCAGTACCTTCTTAAACAAGGGATAGAGGGATGTGGACAGGCAGATAGGCATGTTGGCCTTTATTACACAAGGAATCGAATATAGGAGCAAAAAGGTCCATCTGCAGTTGTACAGAGCCCTAGTGAAACCACACCTGGAATATTGTGTACAGTTTTGGTCCCCTAATTTGAGGAAGGACATTCTTGCTATTGAGGGAGTGCAGCGTAGGTTTACAAGATTAATTCCCGGGATGGCGGGACTGTCATATGCTGAGAGAATGGAGTAGCTGGGCTTGTACACTCTGGAGTTTAGAAGGATGAGAGGCGATCTCATTGAAACATATAAGATTGTTAAAGGCTTGGACACGCTAGAGGCAGGAAACATGCTCCCGATGTTGGGGGAGTCCAGAACCAGGGGCCATAGTTTAAGAATAAGGTGTAAGCCATTTAGAACGGAGATGAGGAAACACTTTTTCTCACAGAGAGTTGTGAGTCTGTGGAATTCTCTGCCACGGAGGGCGGTGGAGGCAGGTTCTCTGGATGCTTTCAAGAACGAGCTAGATAGGGCTCTTAAAAATAGCGGAGTCAGGGGATATGGGGAGAAGGCAGGAATGGGGTACTGATTGGGGATGATCAGCCATGATCACATTGAATGGCGGTGCTGGCTCGAAGGGCCAAATGGCCTACTCCTGCACCTATTGTCTATTAGTTTAACTTTGCATCATATTTAGTGCAAACATTGTGGGCTGAAGGGCCTGTTAGTGTTCTTTGTTCAATGTAACAAATGATGCCCAACCCAAATAATTGATTGAAAGATACAGCATGGAAGTAGGCCTGTCAGCCCACCGAGGCCAAGCCGACCATAGATCAACCATTCACACTTGCCCTGTGTAAATTCTCTCATGAGGACAGTCGAATGATGTCCTCTCACAGAGCCAAGCCAAAAATGGGGGGAATGGTCCAGAGGGTGTTGGAGCAGATTCATTGAGGAAAACACCAGCAGCAATGCACTCATTTCAATGTAATACGGTTTCCATAAACTCACGCTATCCAAGCAAACATTTGTATGTACTTAATGACTCCTATCATTTAGTTACAAGGAAACGTTCACACCTTATCCTTTTGCCAACAACAGCCCCGAAAGCAATTAGCAGCACAGTACTCAGTACATGAACATAACAAGCGAGACCATATGACTATGACCAACAAACACATCTCTTTCTATTTGCTCCATGTGATCTGCTGGAATAGTTCCAGTTGCTTGAGGGTTTTGGAAAGACAAGTATATATTTTATCTTCATTGGTCATATATTTTTAAGCCACCCTCACGAGGAAAAAAAGATAAAAATAATGCTTGACCTGTTTTTTTTCCAGGGAGGAGCTGGGAACGTTGACGAGAGGTGGGTGGGTGCAAGAGCAAGGGTCCCATTATAACATTACTCTGCCAACCAGGGTATGAGGTTGAACTAACTGGGTCACTGCCCTTGGAACACCTATCCATTTTGTGATCCATATCAGTCGAAAGAAAGCTTCCAACCCGACATGCCCCCTATCCATGTTCTCCGTGGATGCTGCCCGACTCACTGAGTCACTCCAGCACTTTGTCTTTCTTTGTAAACCAGCACCTGCAGTTCTTTGTGTTTAAGAAGGAACTGCAGATGCTGGAAAATCAAAGGTACACAAAAATGCTGGAGAAACTCAGCGGGTGCAGCAGCATCTATGGAGCGAAGGAAATAGGCAACGTTTCGGGCCGAAACGTTGCCCATTTCCTTCGCTCCATAGATGCTGCCGCACCCGCTGAGATCCTCCAGCATTTTTGTGTTCCTGCAGTTCTTTGTTTCTGCTCTCTACTCATTTTGTGAGCTTGCTTGCATTTACAGGACAAAATCAAAAAAATCCAACCAGCCAAATCACAATTTGCAACTAGCAACTCGTGACCAATGAAATGAATAAATAGGTTGGCCCCACACTGGCGTACAAACCTCTACATCTTTGGAGTGCGGGAGGAAACTGGAGATCCCGGAGAAAACCCACGTCGGTCACGGGGAGAAAGTACAAACTCGGCACAAACTCCGACCAGACTGTGGAGATCAATTTCAAAAGAATAGTTGGGTGCGAGCAGTCACCAGATCATCACACCTCACATTTCCATACAAGTAGTCTCTATGTTAATTATTTAAGGTTTTAAAATATTTTAAACCATTTTTGCTCAAAGATAATAGCAACAGGGATCAACATGTTGAAATGCTGAAAAGCAGATGCTAAAGTCTGAAATAAAAATGTGGGTGGCAGGGTGGAACTGCTGCCTTACAGTGCCAGGGACCCGGGATCCTGACTACAGGTGCTGTCTGTGCGGCGTTTGTACGTTCTCCATGTGACCACGTGAGTTTCCTCTGGGTGCTCTGGTTTCCTCCCACACTCCAAAGACATACAGGTTTGTAGATTAATTGACTTTGGTAAAATTGTAAATTGTCCCTAGAGTGTAGTAAAGTGCTAGTGTACAGGGTGACTGCTAGTTGGTACGGACTCGATGGGCCAAAGGGCATCTCTAAAGACTAAAGTCTAAAGAAAATCCGGGAGGAAAAAAAAAAAAAAAAAAAAAATCAGCAGCATCTGTGGAAAGAGAAAGTTAAGCTTTCATGTCCCAGGGCCCTTCATCAGAAATGGCAAAGAGAAAAGAAACAAGTTAGTCTCAGTAGCTGAGAAGATGGGAAGTTGTTGGTGGAACAGAGGAACAGCATCAGAGATTACGTTGCTTGGATCTCCCTCAGTATCCCTGGGGTCAAAGTGGTTAGCTAAAGGGCTCACATCCATCAGGATAGTTAGATATATCGATACATGAGAAACTGCAGATGCTGAAACATTGAGCAAAAGACAAAGTGCTGGAAGAACTCAGTGGGCCAGTCAGTGTCTGGTGAGGGTGAAGCATAGATGATGTTTCGAGTCAGGACCCTTCTTCAGTTTAATAAGAGTGGTAGTAACTCACTACTCCAACAGACTGAATTCTGAAGAAGGGTCCCCAATCGAAACATCATCTGTCTGCTCCCTCCAAAGATGCTGCTTGACCTCTGACTTCCTCCAGCACTTTGTGTTTTGGTTAGATTTATGGTTCATTCTTGCTCACTAACTATTCCAGACACATCAGCCAGGCTATATTATGCACTCCAGTTCAAGGATAATATAAAAGCTTCATGGATGATGAATTGTTATTTGAGGGCAGTGTCATCCATATTACCAGCTGCACTGTGCAGGAAGGCAGCATGGGCTCATCTTACAAGAAGGTGCCAACAAGAAACAAAACCAAAGAGATTACAGAGGCTGTAAATCTGTAAACAGAAAAGGCAAGAAAGATTCATCAGGTCCAGCAGTGTCTGAGCTAAATGAAACTGGGTTAATGTTTCAGATCAAATACACTTCATCAAGGCTCGAAGGTTAGATTTAGGTATGGAGAGAGATGGATGGGACTTAGAGAATATCTCTGCTAGGGTACGGCCAGGTTTTCCATGGGGATACACCAATGATCAATTTGACTAGTTGGTGGGTTCATGAGGATAGTTGACGTCAGCCGAGGGTGAAAACGCAGGTTCCTCCCAAGCAAATGTGTTCTATAAATATTTCAGGTTGATGTGGAGTGAATAACAATATCTGAAGATGCTTTCTGCTACCTGAATTTTTAAATTTGCTTCTTTGCGTAACATGAAGCGTTTGCTGGGGCGATCTAGACAGCCTCTCTCATAGAAACATAGAAAATAGGTGCAGGAGTAGGCCATTCGGCCCTTCGAGCCTGCACCGTCATTCAATATGATCATGGCTGATCATCCAACTCAGTATCCTGTACCTGCCTTCTCTCCATACCCCCCTGATACCTTTAGCCACAAGGGCCACATCTAACTCCCTCTTAAATATAGCTACTCTCCTCCAAAACAAACAGATTCAACCAAAGATCTTATAGCGGATCTTTGTAATTATCATAGTTGTGTTTGCTGGCACTTGCTCATCACAATTTGGGCACCGTATTTTCTAAATTAACTTGGTGCCCTTCAAGCAAAAATAACTGCATCCGCTGTTGGGGATTTTATGAGATTGTAAAATGCCCTAAATAAATAAACATTTTAAAACACTCATGAGAAGTTTCACATTAAATTAAATTAGATCTGCTTAAGAAAAGAATTGTTGAATCACAATAAAGCTTGTGGTTTTCTTTAGCAGTTGTAGTGTTTGGTTTAAGTGTTTGGTTTATTTGTCTCAAAGGGAACAGGAGTCCACGCCTCTAAACTACCCTGTATATTGTAGGTGTGGGAATGCAGGTCAGCTGACTGCTTTGTCAATAACAAAATGGTCACCGCCTTGCATTGTGCAGGACAACACGAGAGAAGAATTAGTAATCGGGGATGTGAGTCAATGTCAGAGCGTGTGAAGGAAAAAGACACAAAAAGCTGGAGTAACTCAGCGGGACAGGCAGCATCTCTGGAGAGAAGGAATGGGTGACGTTTTGGGTCGAGATAAGGTTACGGATAAGGAAAACGAGAGATATAGACGGTGATGTGGAGAGATAGAGAACAATGAATGAAAGATATGCAAAAAAGTAATGATAATAAAGGAAACAGGCTGTTTGTAGGGTGAGAATGAGAAGCTGGTGCGACTTGGGTGGGGGAGGGATAGAGAGATGGGGAATGCCGGGGCTACCTGAAGTGAGAGAAATCAATATTCATACCACTGGGCCGTAAGCTGCCCAAGCGAAAAATGAGATGCTGTTCCTCCAATTTGCATTTCGCGTCACTCTGACAATGGAGGGGTCCGAGGACAGAAAGGTCTGTGTAGGTAGACAAAAGTGCTGGAGAAACTCAGCGGGTGCAGCAGCATCTAAGGAGCGAAGGAAATAGGCAACGTTTTGGGCCGAAACCCTTCTTCAGACTGAATGGGAAGGAGAATTCAAGTGTCCAGCAACTGGAAGGTCAGGTTGGTTCATACGGGCTGAGCAAAAAAAGGTGTTCCCCAAAACAATCGGCCAGTCTGCGTTTGGTCTCACCGATGTATAAAGAGTCCACATTTTGAACAACGGAAAGAGAAAGGAGAAAGTGGTAAGGAGAAAGAAGCGGAATAAAAAGACGTAGGCTGGAGATTTTGAGGAGAAAATGAAAACAGCAACAGCTGCTGTTTGAAGTTCTGGCAAAAGCCCAGCGAGATGAGCAAGCAGTGAGTGCATTGATTCTTCACAACACAACAGCGATGCAGTAAGAAGATGGAGAATGGGCTGGAGTTTGGAACAATTGGGAACACTGAATCTTGAATCTTGGGCCAGATTGAGAGAATTGGGGAGGGGGGGGCGGCGGCAGTTGTGTGGGACGAGGGAGGAAACTCCAGGATGAGTAGCTCTGTGTACAACTATTGTTTAAAATTCCCTGATGTCCTACCTTGATATTAATGCATCAAATAACCAGAACATCTACTCCACTACATTTCTGTACACTTGTGTCTAAGGAAGTACACGAGAACAAGAGCAGCTATTTCCCACAAAGCTTTGAATGATGTAGCATTGATAAACTGAAGGCAAAAGCAAAGCAATGAAGAGAATAAAGAGAAACGCAGGGATGACAAGAGGTTCAATGGCAGTCAAGGCTGATGTGTGTGCATGCACAGAGAGAGGAAAACAATTACACAAGTAATGGCTGTAAGGAAAACCAAACAGGTGCATGATAAATAGTCGCACACAATGAATGCATTAAACCAGGTTTAGCCAACTCCTTAAGTACACTTGGTCTGAATCATTTATAAAGAACCTCATCTGCCTGTGTGACATATTCGGGAAATGGAAAAGCAATCAATATATCGAGCAATTGAGTAAAAGCTTCCGTCCTCTACAAATGCTACGTACTTGGGAAGGCCAAGTACGGAGCAGGAGCCTGACTCACAGTTCAGGAGATAAGGTGCACACTCATCATTTGATCATCAGTTCCTGACACTGCCTGTATTTTCCGAGGCAAGGCTTTGTATTTTATGACAACATTTATTTTGAACTCTGCATATGATGCTCAAAATGAAAGGTGCCATTAGCGGTATTTTAGATTGAACTTGTGTGAGGATAAAGTGTTTGATTTCTTTGCCCAGATTTCACAGCTGTGATGATGACAGAACTGTCAGCAATCGCAGTTACTGCACTGTGAAAATGGCAGCAACTTTTGACTCCCGGGGGAATCTGTTCATTGGCAATGCTGGTACTTTAGGCACCATTGCTGTTGTTTCATTGCTGTGAAACGCTCAAAGCATGATACCCTGGTACAGGGACGCTAAAAGACAGTTTAGTGCCACTCAAAGCCAAACTTGCCGGTTAGCAAATTCCCAGGCTCCACAAAAACACAAGGATAAATCAAATGCAGATTGGGGGAAATCACTTGGCGGGGCAGTTGTGCTCAGTCTGCAAGAGTGACCCTGAGCTTCAAGTTGCCGGCTTGCTTAATTCCCCATCCTACTCGGCCTGCTCAACCGGGTCCTCCTGCACTGTGATGGCGAGGCCCGACACAAGCGTGAGTGACATTATTCATTTTCCATCCAGGCCCCGCAGGCCTCGATTCAATCTGCCAACATTAGATAGAAACATAGAAAATAGGTGCAGGAGTAGGCCATTCGGCCCTTCGAGCCTGCACCGCCATTCGATATGATCATGGCTGTTCATCCAACTCAGTATCCTGTACCTGCCTTCTCTCCATACCCCCTGATCCCTTTAGCCACAAGGGCCACATCTAACTCCCTCTTAAATATAGCCAATGAACTGGCCTCAACTACCTTCTGTGGCAGAGAATTCCACAGATTCACCACTCTCTGTGTGAAAAATATTTTCCTCACCTCGGTCCTAAAAGATTTTCCCCTTATCCTTAAACTGTGACCCCTTGTTCTGGACTTCCCCAACATCGGGAACAATCTTCCTGCATCTAGCCTGTCCAACCCCTTAAGAATTTTGTAAGTTTCTATAAGATCCCCCCTCAACTCGCTCTTTCCGTTTCAACCTGCCATTTCTGCCAGTAGCCTCTTTTTTTTTTTTTTTTAAATCTCCCATGTTTTTGTATAGTCAGACAATATTAACATTAAACAGCTTAGACAACATCATTACACAAAAAACTGCCCCATTATTTCACCCGTGCCGCGAAATGTCTTTTGTTCTGCCCGTCCCCCTCAACTCACTCACCGCACAACCTGGTTTAACTTGCAGTGACCATGGGCCACAGAATCTCTCAAGACACACATTGAAACATAGAAACATAGAAAAAATGCGCAGGAGTAGGCCATTCGGCCCTTCGAGCCAGCACCGCCATTCAATATGATCATGGCTAATCATCCTAAATCAGTACTTCATTCCCGCTTTTTTCCCCATATCCCTCAATTCCATTAGCCCTAAGAGCTATATCTAACTCTCTTGAAAAACATCCAGTGACTTGGCCTCCACTGCCTTCTGTGGCAGAGAATTCCACAGATTCATAACTCTCTGGGTGAAAAGGTTTTTCCTCAACTCCAAATGGCCTACCCCTTATTCTTAAACCGTGACCCCTGGTACTGGACTCCCCCAACATTGGGAACATTTATCCCGCATCTAGCCTGTCCAATCCCTTAAGAATTTTTGGTGCTATAAAGATATCCTCTCATCCTTCTAAATTCCAGTGAATATAAGCCCAGTTTATCCATTGCACATTGGGATCATGAGAAATAAAGTCAGGGTGCAAAACAATATTGGCTGTGAGTGTCGAAGTCAAAATAGATTAAGCCTACCCAGAATTGGACCTTCCATCAGAGCCCAGCTATTACTCCTTTTACTCCAGTGCCAAGTATCTTGCCCAATATGGGAACGCTCGTCCCATGAAACTAATACTGGCCTGGTACTAAATGGCAATGACAGAATTATCATAGGCTAGCTTCAGTGGAGTTGGGGCAGAGTGGTTCAGCAGTTGGTGGCGCTACCTCACAGCACCAGACACCTGGGCTCCATTCTGTCCTTCAGTGCTGTCTGTATGTAGTTTTCCTATTTCCCAGTGGCAGCAAGGGATTACTCCGGGTGCTCCTGTTTACTCACATATCCCATAGATGTGGTGGAATGGCAAGTTGATTGACCACTCTGATTGCCCTTTGTATAGATGGGTGGCAGAAGAATCAGGAGGAGCAGGAGAGCGGAGGGATTGAGTAGATGAGGGTGCAAGAGGAAAGTTATATTTTATCAATGCGTATTGAGTTTACAGCCCTGTTACATGCTGCACGTAAGAATTTCATTGTCAGTACATGTGACAATTAAGCACTCCTGACTCTTTCAAGTGCCTCACAGATCACCATTCCACTCTCTTGAGCACTCCAGGATAGGTTGCATTGATTCTTGAAAAAATAGCTGGTTTTTGGCCCTCATACCCAGGGAAGGATTTGCATTGAGACTTATCTGAGTATTGATAAGTACCATTCACATTATTGTTCCCCAATATACAGGTCAGGACATTGCATCTATTTTGACTGCATTGCAGCTTTTCCATTGTTCACTTCTTTCCAACTCAAGCTTCCTGTTGAGTTACTGAAGAAATTCCACACCGCATTCCTCTGTAGCAATTTTCCTTACTCAATCTGAGTTGTTAATCTCGATACTACACATTAAAAAGGGCAGCCATTTAGAATTGTCGAATTGAATCCTTTATTTGAATTGATATATATATAAAACCATAAAGTCCATCATGGCATTTTAGATTTCTCCTCAAAGTTTTTGGCACGAGGGATGGTTAGAAATACACGATTCCAATCATTCGTCTTGCTGACTACCAGCATGTTATTGAACTTGATGACTGGGATTCAGTTCCCTCAAGAGAGCCACAGATTCCAATTCCCGAACATATTATTCGTTACTGCCAAGTCAAAAAGTGCACCATCTCCTGTAGCTTTCCAAATGTAAGAAGTCATGAGGTCATTATTGCCTGGCATTTACTGACTCTTATCTCTCAGCTAGTTGTATTTAATTTCTCTGTGGAAGTTTGAGTTTAATGTGTTAACCATTTTTCTTCCAAGAATGTCCAACTTTAGAACTCCACTCTCCAGAGGCATTTCTACGTGAAAACTATTAACTTCATACAGTCCTGAACAAAAATCATCTTGATTCTCCCTCCACAGACGCCAACTGACCATTTCAACAATAATTACTTTTCTCTGAAATATTTCTTATTTTCCTTCGAACTTATATCTGATTGACCAATGCTGTGCATTAATATAAACTCCATATCCTTGCATTCACTTCAACAAGTTATCTCATACAGGTCCACAACCCTTACATTTGTGGTGGCTAACCAAAGATCATGGTGGATATTTATATCATAAACTAAATAGGGTAGACACAGATATATATTTTGTACTAATCCCTAATCTTAAAATAACATCCAGTCCACCCAAAAAATTGAGAAGCACATTTTCCACAGAAAAATTGTGGCTATCAGGATAATTCCATTCCCACAAGTACATTGTTCTCGAGGAACATTGCCCCAGGGCTCAACAGGTCAGGCAGTATCTGTAGAAAGAATGTACAGACGATGTTTTGGAAAGAATGGCCCCAACCCAAAATGTCAGCTGTTCCTTCTCACCGCAGATGGTGCCTGACTCGTTGAGTTCCTCCAGCACGTTGTGTTTTGCTCAAGATTTCAGCATCTGCAATTCCTTGTCTTCCTTCCCAAATATTGTGGATTCATGGGCAACTGGATATTTTTGTAGGCCAAGAATCCCAAGGAATATGGAACAATGGGAAACTGGAGTTCGTACATGTATGAGCCATGACTTAACTGAATGACAAAATAGGCCGGGGGAACAAAATCGCTCTTTCCTCTTCCTGTTCTTCCGAAAAGATCAAAGGATTCTTCCCTGGTGTCCAAACACAGAGTTCAAATCCTTTTCTGTCCATAACAGATGTTTATATCTTGCAGTTTCCTGCATTTATCCTTACCTCTGATGTTCCTTCCCACCCCAAAATGAGTGCAGTGTGAGCTTGCATCCCCTTCCCTTGAACATTAATGCAATCCTCAATTCTTAATGTGATGAATGAATGGTTGAATGCCGGTGTAGACTTGATGGGCCAAATGACCTAATTCTACTCATATTTTTCACACAGAGAGCGGTGAATCTCTGGAATTCTCTGCCACAGAAGGTAGTTGAGGCTAGTTCATTGGCTATATTTAAGAGGGAGTTAGATGTGGCCCTTGTGGCTAAGGGGATCAGGGGTATGGAGAGAAGGCAGGTACAGGATACTGAGTTGGATGATCAGCCATGATCATATTGAATGGCGGTACAGGCTCGAAGGGCCGAATGGCCTACTCCTGCACCTAATTTCTATGTTTATGTTTCTATATTCCTTATCATCCCATATGGTTTCTCCATATATAATTTGCCCCGATATAAACTAACACCATTGTGTATGCGCTCAGAAACCCTTACAATATTTCTGAAGTTGCCTATTCAAGGAATGGCAATTACCTAACAACATACAACTCCTTACTTCAAATGCTCACCGCAAAATCAACAATTTGTCCGCATTTACAGGCTCATTTAGAGATTGCAATTGTCAAAAACTATTTGTTTTTAAGAACCATCAGTTGCAATGCTTGTTAGGCCACTTCACAGAGCAGTTAAGAGTCAGCACATTGTCATGCATGATGGATCACGCACGCTGGGCCTTTTACTCCCTGGAGCAGCAGGAATGCACCGAGTAGATTTTTATGGCCAACCCAGTAGTTTCACGATCACCATTACTCATACCAGCATTTTAATCGACTGAATAATTAACTGCATTTTAAATGTCCCATTTACCATGGTAGCATTTGGCTTCAGGAATATCAATCCATTTCTCCACAATCAATGATTCACTGCACATGACCCCGGATGCAAAGGACTTTTCTTTAGCCCGTGTACAGAAAAAAAGCAAGGCTCTCCGCAAAGATGTTTCCCCTCGATTACTACAAAGGTGAACTAAAAATAAAAGTAAATTAAAAGCAATGGTCCATCATTTTATAGCCATTGGTTAAATGCAAACCTCACGATCTTGGATTACAAATGAATGCTACAGAGCAAATAAGGAGGGAGAAATAAAATAAAAGTTGGCCCCATATTACCTCAGCATTGCATGAGCACTACCTGTCGTGTGCAGGATTTCTGACGCATATTGTACAGGGAGGATAATTTGACCACGGCTGTCTGTGGGATCTTGCTCTGCGCGATCATTGTAACACAGGAAACATAACAACTGACTGAACATGACAAGATCACACAATTAACCTCGATCGGTTCATCCTTTTGGTATAATATTATTTGTGGGACACATTTCAGACAAGGCACCTGAACACCACCCTTTGAATAGGCAGTGGACCATTCATTTCCACCCTCGAGGATCAGACAGGGCTATGTTTGGCATCGCATCTCAAGGACACTAATACGGCAGCATTATAGAAGCATCGGCATAGATTTTGTATTAAATGCTGGGAGAGAGAGTGGAAACATGATCTCCTGACTTTGAGGTGAAAAGTCGTATGGGTCCATGGTTAGTATCGAGGGTGAAAGTGAGGGCAAGGAAGAGTAATTTGTAACTTACAATCTAGATCATTAATGCAAGTCTGCCAGAACAAAAGCATTTGCTATCCTCCCATCTGACCCTTGCTTCCCAACAAGGTTTTTTGTAATTAAGCCATTCATTGCAGTACACTGGGACAGCTTTCACTTCCAGCTTTGAAAGGAGTGGGGACGGGGGGTGGGATATCCGTAGGAAGGTGCCTCTAAATGGAACTGATTATTGCATGCAGACTTCTGAAAGGTTTCAGTGATGCCCCCATAAAAATGAATTCATTTGCTGACATTTGGAAAGCTATTGAGGCATTGTCACTTGTTCTCATTGCTAAAATGTATTCAGTGGTACTACGTCAGACAATGAACAATTTTTGAACTTGAGGCTCCTCCTTTTAATGAAAAAGTGATGAACCATACGAAAAAAACTACCAAGCAACAGTAAGCCTCAACTCAACATTCATCAATGTCCGATCTATCTTCAATTTATAAAGAGATTTTTATTGAAAAAAAGCAACAAAATGGATGGAAGTTTGCATTTACTGTGTTCATCTTTTCACTGTATCTCAGTAAGCATGACAATAAGAAACAAAACCAATCCTTTTCAAACACATTTTCAACCAAGTGGAATTATAGGCTTTTAAAGTCATGCTGACTCAAGAAATACCCTTGGGTACAAGGAACAAAGAAGTCGAGGTAGATAGTGGGGAATAAAAGTCATAGCCAAGACAGTGGACGACATAATGATCAATGAGATTGTAATGAAAATCAGGGGCTGTGCAATGTGTGAGAATTCGAAAAACATAAAAGTCTTGGAGTTAGATTGGTGTGGAGAAGGAAATCTGAACAGTGTTAACAGTTTCAAACCTGCCGTTACCAAATCTGGTGCTGAGTGAACCCACATTAAAAGAGAGGCAGATAGAAGGAACTGCAGATGTTCCAATCTTGAGCAAAACACAAAGTGCGGGAGGAGCTCAGGGGTCGGGTAGCATCTGTGGACCACTGAAATAAAAAGCTGGAAGCCACGTGAGACAAGATGGCAGCACAGTGTGGAGTAAACACGGACGGCTGAAGTAGCCTGGGTCAGAACAGCAGGTTTCATAGAGGGGCAGCAGTGAGAAATAGTCTCACAGAACTCCCATCAGAGAGAGGAGAAGACTTCTTCAAACCAGGCATTCCTTGTGGTGATTTCACAGTAGAGCAGTCAAATGGAGACACAAGAAACTGCAGGTGTTGGAATCTTAAACAAAACACAACATGCTGGAGGAACTCAGCGAGCCAGCAACATCAGTGGAGGTTAGATGACGTTTTGGGTCGGGAGCCTTCTTCAGGCTGATGGAAGGAGGCAGAAGTGTTTAGGACTATCTCAGGCTCGCAGGTGATAAGACGTTGGCAGGGGCATGCTGAAATGGTCTATAAAAATGAAGCCAAGGCAAGGGTGAGAACTTCGGGACCAGATGAGCCAAGGCCAGGTGGGGTGCAAAAGGCAAGTGTCTAAAAAAGGTCCGCAGTAAAAACTGGAAGTGGCAGCGACTGAAACATAATCCTAATGGAGAAATGTGGGCCAAAGTCCAACAAAAGTACATCACAGCTCAAACATTCCAGGACAGCTACGACAGAGCACCACAGCCCTGTATAAAGCTGGCCACCATTCCTGGCATTTCACAAGCACCCATCAGCAGCCAGCTACACGCAATCATCAAAGAGGAGTCCTCCATGCTGTCCGGCGGCATCAGTGGCAAAACAAAATACAAGACTTGGAAGGGGGAATAAGTGAAAAGAGAATATTGTTGCCTCAACCGACGGGCACTCGCAGGCAAGTCAGCACTCAGTCCAAAATACTGAATGTAATTTTTCTTTTTCACTTTTAATTGAATTTTCATTTCAAGTTTTTGTGTACCTTGTTGTGTGTTATGACTGTTGGCAGACCAATTTCTCTCCGGGGATGGATAAAGTTCTATCGTATCGTATGGAGCAGATTAGGCAATCAGCTGGAATAGCTTGGCAAAGGGTTACCCTCTCCGCAGTAGGAATGGCACTGCTAGGCATTCCAAATCATAAAGTCCAATTTGTCAATGAATTTTCCACAAAAAGAAAATGCCACCAGCATCTCTTGGTTTAATTCCAGCAACACATTATTAGCGCTCATGTATATATATATTTTCCATTTTAACCAATTAAAGACAAAAATAATGCCTGAAAATGCCTATTTCCAAAGAATTGCCTGTTATCCGTTTCCACCAACAACAACAAAAACGTGCTGGCAATAAATGTCAACCGTGCAAAATTTACATTTTCATTTGCTTTGCTCTTAGAAAAACAAAAATAAAATGCTTCAGTCCGTTTGACAGTTTCCCTTGAGACGAATAGTTCAATAACCCATTTTAAGCTGGAAAGAGTGTAGAGAAGATTTGAGGTGCTAAGCGATAGGAAGAGGTTGGGCAAGCTAGGACTTTGTTCATAGAAACATAGAAATTAGGTGCAGGAGTAGGCCATTCGGCCCTTCGAGCCTGCACCACCATTTGATATGATCATGGCTGATCATCCAACTCAGTATCCCATCCCTGCCTTCTCTCCATACCCCCTGATCCCTTTAGCCACAAGGGCCACATCTAACTCCCTCTTAAATATAGCCAATGAACTGGCCTCAACTACCTTCTGTGGCAGAGAATTCCACAGATTCACCACTCTCTGTGTGAAAAATGTTTTTCTCATCTCGGTCCTAAAGGATTTCCCCCTTATCCTTAAACTGTGACCCCTAGTTCTGGACTTCCCCAACATCGGGAACAATCTTCCTGCATCTAGCCTGTCCAACCCCCTAAGAATTTTGTAAGTTTCTATAAGATCCCCCCTCAGTCTTCTGAATTCCAACGTGTACAAGCCGAGTCTATCCAGTCTTTCCTCATATGAAAGTCCTGCCATCCCAGGAATCAGTCTGGTGAACCTTCTCTGTACTCCCTCTATGGCAAGAATGTCTTTCCTCAGATTAGGAGACCAAAACTGTACGCAATACTCCAGGTGTGGTCTCACCAAGACCCTGTACAACTGCAGTAGAACCTCCCTGCTCTTATACACACATTTTCCAGGACGTTCCTCGGAGTGTCGGAGGCTAAGGGGTGATCTTCTAGAGGTGGATATGATCATGAGAGGGAATAGACTGGGTGAATGCACAGAATCTTTTACCCACAATAGGGGAATCAAGAACCAGAGGACATTGGAACATTGAGAGGGGAGAGATAGGAACCTGAGGGGGGGCAACCTTTTCACACAAAGGGTGGTGAGTGTGTGAAACGAGCTGCCAGAGGAGGTATTTGAGGCCAGAACTATAACAGCATTTAAAAGTCATTTGGACAAGTACATGAATAAGAAAGGTTTAGAGGCATATGGGTCAAGCGTGCAACTAGTATAGATGGTGCATCTTGGTTGGCATAGGCAGGTTGTGCCAATGGGCTTGTTTCTGTGCTACATGACTATGATGCTCTCTACATTTACTGTTATACAAGTCTCAACTTGTATGTGTGTGTGTCTGTATGTGTGTATGTGTTTTTCTACCTTCATCAAAACGCTATGTGGTAGTGCTTAACTTTTTACATATTCTGACTCACATTTTTCCCCTCCACGCAGTAATCAGGTTCACCTATGATTTCATCCTATATTTTACAAGTTATTGACGATTCAAGTTTTAAAAAAAGGCAAAAAACGTTTCTCACACACGGCCTTTTTCCAGGACTTTCCAATGATGATGTCACAATGCCACTCACAGTGCACCAATCACAATGGGCTCTCAAGCTGCCGCGTGCCACAATGACATCACAATGGGACGTTGCCAATAGTAACCACAGCTTCTCACAGAGAGACTTTTTTCCAGGAGCTTCCAGTGATGATAATCACAATGGGCTCTCAAGCTGCCATGTGCCACCCCCCCGGGTTATTCACAATCCCTGCCCCCCCCCCCCCCAGGTTACTCACACCCTCTGCCCCCTCCCCCCCTCCATGTTATTCACAATCCCCGCACTTCACCCCCCCCCCAGTTATTCATACCAACCCCCCCCCCCCCCCCCCCCCCCAGTTATTCACACTCCCCGCCCCCCCCCCCCCCAAGTTATTCACAATCCCCGCCCCCTCCCCCCCAGTTATTCACACTACCCTCCCCCTCCCCCCCCCCCCCCCCCGAGTTATTCACAATCCCCCCCCCCTCCCCCCCCCCCCCCAAGGTACAGTGAAACAGATTATTCCACCACCTTCCAGAGATGTTAGGGGGAGGGCCTCATTTCAAAAACAGCTTCATCAGCTCCCCAACACACACCTTTGGGGGTCTACACTTGGTCCAGTACAATAAAACTCCATCAACTGAACCAGGGGACTGATTCTGGGTGCAATAAATCATTACTATTTCTATATCCCTCAGGCTTGTGCAATTGAAAACCCTTTCTTTATAAAGATTATTTATAGCATTAATTTCACACATTTACAGAAGGCATTCATAATTCCTTAAAACACAGATTAAAAACCAAAATGTCAGCTTCACACAATTAGCAAATTGAAGAATGGCACTTCTATGTCAGAATACTTTGTAAATGTCAGGAAAACAAGCTACTTTTGACATTGTCACAGCATTTTAACAGTGAAAAATGGTGCAAGGAACAAAACACTCGATTGTCTATGAACCTCCCCCCCTCCCTCCCCCCATCCCCCCCCCCCCTCCCCCCCCCCCCTCCAGAAAAATGTGAATAAAGGAGAAATTCTTTACTTCATATTAAGGCTGAAGGAATTAGCATTCAGCATGCCGGTTCACCATGCATCATCAGCACACGGGGAAAAGAATCACAGTAAAAATCTTCTTGTGCTCTGTTTGAGTAGATTGCTTGTAATTCTTCTTAATTGCAAGACCGGAGTTGGCGGCAGGTAACTGCAGATTCCGTGTGTTCTAGGTCAATTGGCAAGTTTAATAATCAACCGTGCGATGTAAAGCTATAGATCTTGGAACTCTTCACGAGAACACATCCAAAGGGCAGCCCTCATAGCTGTGATTTAAGTGTATCAGAGTAAAAAGCCAAGATTCCACTTTGAATGCATCATACAATTTTCCCCCTTTGAGAACACAGCAACTGCTATTTCCACAGCTGACTCTCCAGTAGCTACAATGTGTAACAGCTGAAATGAAATCTAATTTTGTTCATTTACATCTTAATTCCATTTAAAACCTGGATTAAAATAGTGAACACGCCCATTTCTGAGCAACAATAATGGTGATCTTGACACCCTCTGACAATATCCATTTATATGACAACATTAACCTAGTGAAAAAACAATTCTTGAGATATCAGTGAAAGATTTCATACTGGCCTGCTTAGTTTAGTTGAGTGTTTAAGAAGGAACTGCAGATGCTGGAAAATCGAGGGTACACAAAAATGCTGGAGAAACTCAGCGGGTGCAGCAGCATCTATGGAGCGAAGGAAATAGGCAACGTTTCGGGCCGAAACGTTGCCTATTTGCTTCGCTCCATAGATGCTGCTGCACCCGCTGAGTTTCTCCAGCATTTTTGTGTACCCTAGTTTAGTTGAGTTTAGTTTAGAGATAGTTTAGCATGGATACGCCGACTCTGCGCCGACCACAGTCACCTGTTCTATCCGAACACTAGGAAGAATTTACAGAAGCCAATTAACCTACAAACCTGCACATCTTTGGAGTGTGGGAGGAAATAGGAGAACCTGGAGAAAACCCACGCGGTCACAGGGAGGACATACAAATTCTGCACAGACAGCACCCGTAGTCAGGATTGAACCCGGGAATTTGGCAATGTAAGGTAGCAACTCTACCACTGTGCCAATGTGCCACCCGGTGCTGTGCAGGAGAAGGGTTTTAGACAGGCGACTAAAACTTGGTCAAAAAATAAAAGATGACAGCTTCAATGCATCTCAGTACAACACCACAGCAAATTAAGTGTGCCACCACAACTGGGACTGGATATAATGACCTTGTAAATATTGCAGCAAAGATTTGTTCCTATGGTACCTGGATTCTAGGGGATCATACAAACTGATTTTGCTTTCCTTGGAATTTTGAAGATTAAGGAATAATTTGACCAAGGTTTTTTTTTTTAATGTATCCGATTGAACTGAATGGAAACAGAGGGAAAAAAACTATTTAACTGGTGGAGGAGACAAGAATGAGAGGGCAATGTCTGAAAATTATGACAGATCTTTCTGGATGAGTCAAGAAACACTGACACACTTAAAGGATGAAAGTAGTTTGGAAATTCACTCTCTGCGAATGGCATTTGATGTCACGATGATTTACTTTTTCAGGTTCTTGTAAATATTAAGGAATTTAGCACAATGTTGGGGATGAGGGGAAACATAGAAAATAGGTGCAGGAGTAGGCCATTCGGCCCTTCGAGCCTGCACCGCCATTCAATATGATCAAGGCTGATCATCCAACTCAGTATCCTGTACCTGCCTTCTCTCCATACCCCCTGATCCCTTTAGCCACAAGGGCCACATCTAACTCCCTCTTAAATATAGCCAATGAACTGGCCTCAACTACCTTCTGTGGCAGAGAATTCCCGAGATTCACCACTCTCTGTGTGAAAAATGTTTTTCTCATCTCGGTCCTAAAAGATTTCCCCCTTATCCTTAAACTGTGACCCCCTTGTTCTGGACTTCCCCAACATCGAGAACAATCTTCCTGCATCTAGCCTGTCCATCCCCTTAAGTTTCTATAAGATCCCCCCTCAATACACTGTTAGATTGCATCTTAGTTACGATCTCACTGAACAGTCTCATGTTTACAGGGATAAGACACCGACCTTTGTTCCCACATAACGCAGCTTCCACCAGTTTATCTATCAGGAATAAATATCTTAACTTTGTCAAAAGGATGAAGCAGTCACCGGTTTCTTAAATGACTTCCACCCTTTCTCAAAGTGGGTGATCTGTGACAAGGGAACACCACCCAAACGCTAGCCTGACTGGTGACCATTACCCTTGCCATGAAATGAGGACAACAGGAGGACGTCAACCCCCATCGCTATCCAATGACTCAGGCAGCAGAGTCTCGGTGCGATCATTAGCACAGGGTGTGATCTGAGACCAGCAGCAGCTGCGAGACCTCACAGTCAAGGCTACACATGTTAAAGACTCAGAACGCAGTCAAGGTACCGGTGGGTTTGTCAGTGTGGGAAGTGCTGTAACCAGCACAAGGCAGCAGCTTCTGTGGACGGGAAAGAAACTGGGAGGATAGGGTGTGGCGATGAGAAAAAAAAGGACTGTGCTTCCTTTTCAACATCATATCATAGATTATGCATAACTCTTTCAATATAAATCAAAACTTCTATGTCAGTTACATCCAACTGTCCCAATGCATGAGATTCCATTGCTTACGTACATGGTCTTTTCAGATATAAGCTGTTATCTCATCAATATGAACATTTCAGATGCAGTACTGTTTTAAAAATGTGTACATCACCAATAGATGCATTAAGAGCCAGAGAAGATATGTGAATGTGTTTAACAGACACAGGGGCATGTTATGAGCCAGAACACAGCGTACAAAAGCAGAATGGGAACAGACTCAACAATAACTTTCAATAGTGAATTGGACAATTGCTTGGAAGTGGGGAATATTACAAATCAGTGGGAGAAGAAGAGGTAAAGAGCGAACTGGATTACTCTTCAGACACCTCAGAGGCTGAGGCATAACGATGGCATCAACCTCCCAAGCTATACAAGTCCATCATTCTGTTCCATCTTCCTCACATCCATCATCCAACGCACTTATATTAAGAACTGTTCGCTCCTCTGCACTTCAACGCCCCAACAAGCAAACGGCATCCTCGTTTGTTTCCAAAAATGCTTGTCGGATTTATTTTACAAGGGGATAACAAAAGATGTCGAGTCATTTTTTGGTGTCCCCGGCTAGTTACAGAATTGATCCATGACTAAGCAGAAACATCATCTCACGCAATCGTCTCTGCTCTGGTCTCTCACTCGGTACAATCTCAGGAGCAACAGTTTGAGGACCCTGGTTAGTGTCACCCAGGGGCAGTTCAGGACGTTTCACTGCTACCAACAAGAGTCTGGCACATCCGAGGCCAAGTAAGGAGGGCAGATAATCTGATCCATTGGGTGGAGGGACAGGGGATGGTCTGATCAAACTGGCGCCCGCCACTAACTGATGTTTAACATTATTTATAGACTCTTGCGGTTTGGAAAATATCGAATTAAAAAAATCCAGACTGGCATTAAAAGCAAGGAGCCTAGAAAATAAATGTCAGGCTCTGGATTAGCGTTTATGTAACACACACAACCTCCATGTCAACCAAGAAACGTGGAGCAGGACTGCAGTGTTGACAAAATGCCTCGTTCAAGGGGCCAAAAACAGGGGCGAATAGCGGCAAATTAAACCGTTATCTTAAGCCTGCTAAAGCGGATTTACCTTTGTAGCGCTCCAACACATCCTCGTAAGCCTGGAGATAGTCCAGTTCATCGGCGTAGTAGTAAGCAGCAGGGGTGAACCGCGGGGTGTAGCCGGCCATGGGTGCTGGAGGGGCGGCAAGGGCCGGGCTGCTGAAACCGTCTCTCTCCGCTGGAACTCGGGCAGAAGCTCCAGCTGAGAGCAAGCAGCAGCCGGGAGGCAGCCTGGCCAAGCACCGCCCTCCAGCCCGCCGCACCAATGGTGAGAGCCGGCCCTGCCTCCTCTCCTCTCGTCTCCGCCTCCCCTCTCCTCCCCTCTCCTCCCCTCCCCTCTCCTCCCCTCTCCTCTCCTCTCCTCTCCTCCCCTCTCCTCTCCGCCGGCCGAGAAAGGAGCCGCCGTCCGTCCCCTCCCCTTCCCTCCCCCGGCCCTGGCCACCGCTCCGTCCCCCTCCTCCCCTTAACAACACAAGCTGCTGACAGCCTGGCCCGTCCAGTCCCCCCGAACTCCCACCCGGACCGAAGGAGAGGAAACAACTACCACTCACTGCAAATACTTCAAACACAATAAATTCCCCCTCTTTTTATGTAAAAAAAAAGACTGCAGGAACCGGGCGGGGGGGGATCACTCCACTTGCACTAATCCACCTCGGCATCAGATTTCCATTGGAAAACATTGAAACCCGGTGGGCAGCGCTCAAAAATTCCCCAGCATTTATGTTGACCTTCTGGAATGGGAAGGGGACGAGTCTGGCTGTGTAACTGTCTGACTGCCCACCTGAGTTACTCGGGGTGGGAGAAATGTGGCCGGAAAATATATGGGAGGTCATTTCTCCTGGCCGGCTTTCAATTTATATAATAATATACCGCACCTCGTGACAGGATATTTATTACTCGGCATCTTCTGGCACATACTGGTACAGTAACATACAGTAAATTGCATTCCATTGTCTTCTACTGCTTGATGGTCTATGGTATTAAATACATCTGGCGTGGTGTGTATGTATCAATGCAAGCGAGAAGGAACTCCTAACCAGCATGCCTAATGTGCGGACGATTCAATATCAATCAGATCAAGTTAAGGAGAAGGGATATGTGATCACAATGTGAATAAATGGAACTAAAAAAAACATGGTGCACTGTTCCCTTGCCTCACACAGCAATCGCTATGAACTCCACCAATTCAATGCAACAAACCGTGGATCCAAGCCAAAAGGAAGGAAATTAAAACGAAGCCATCTAGATAACAGAATAAATCTCTGCGGTGCAATAATAAAGGTCCTCGCGGCGCAGTTCAGGGTTTTTTTTCCTTCCCTATAATAACGATTATGGAAAAAGCACTCACCGGCTATCCTGAGGACGGCTCGTTCCGCCGGGTCCAGAACCGAGCCGCCTTGAATCTTTCTCTTAGACCTCTCGTGTTTCGGCAGGTTCCACGGCAGCGTGTCCCCGGGAGCTGGCGACACCGTACCTGACCTTTGCCCATAATCATCCTCTTCGTCTGAATAGTCGGCAGAAGACATGGAACAGGGGCGACTGCTGCTACTGCCGATACTCTACACGGAGGCAGGGGAGTGGGGAGAGGGGGTGGGCGTGGGCGTGGGATGGAGGGTGGAGAGGAAGAGGGGAGGGGAGGGGGGGGGGTGGAAGCAGACAGACAAAAGATCAAATGAAACACTCACACTCATTGGCTGGTAGGACCGGCTTTGAACAAACACACGTTGAAAACAAAGATCTGTGAACAATCCCTCACCTCTCTCTTCCTTTCAATCTAACGACTTTCACTTTTAATACGGCGTGTTTCCAAAATACATGATAACCGCTTTCTTATCACCAACAGATATATGAAAGCCAAGAAAGGAGAAGGAAGGGGAGGGGGAGAGGGGGATGTGATTGCGTTTCTGCTTGTCATAAAACTGTATTTGTCTCCCCCATCAGGGCTAAGGCAGACTTACCACGCAGCGCTGCAAAATATCAGACCACATATAATGTATTCCTTCCAGATTTGTGTTTTTCTTTTTGCAAGAATGACATTGTTTCTATTGCAAAGGCAACGAGTGGGGGGTGAAATGCCACACCCAGGCGGGGGGAGCTGGTGTTTATGCGAAGCGCCAGCTTGCACTCGCTCCCTGGAGAATGCAACGCTGAGGAGGTGAGCGATTCAAAACCAGACACTGCACCTTCACGATGCGTTGACATCAACAGCCAGGAGCCAGCCGTCAGTGCACACAGAGCCCGCAGTTCCGGTTATAAAAACGCCGGCTCCGGTGTGTCCCACGGTGACTCGCCCTCCCGCTTAAGGGTTCGTGGGACAAGGGTTTGTGTCTGAAGAAGGGGTTCGGCCCGAAACGTTACCGATTTCCTTCGCTCCATAGATGCTGCTGCACCCGCTGAGTTTCTCCCGCATTTTTGTGTACCTTCCGCTTAAGGGTTTGTTTGTTTTCTCCCTCTTCCCCAAATCAAACAGTGTATCTTGTTTATTCTGGGACCCATTCACACATCGCCTACATTATTGGCCCCGGGCCTTTTTTAATATTGTGCAAATCCATTCATGTCCTCTCCCCCATCCCATTCAATACAGCAACTTGTGCTTTTCCGACCCTCCAGCTCCCCGCCCAGCGTTAGCGCCGAGCTCCAGCGTATTGGTTGAAGGTGGACGTCGCTGTCTGGCCGACGAAGGCAACGCCTTGTCACAGTCACAGTCCACGACTCCATCCCAGACTGTGGTGGCCGCGGCGCACAATGCACAAATGAGGGGCGTAAACACAGAGAGATGGAGAGAGAGAGACTGCAGAAGCTGGTTTTACAGGGAAGATAGATCACTGGAGAGATGTTGCCTGTCCCGCTATCTTTACAGAGATTGAGAGCTGCGGTCCATCCATTCCCTCTCCCGGAGCAAGAGGGTCATATTCTGAGGAAAATACTGAGGGCAATGACAGAGACCGGGAGCGGGACTCTGTCATTGGTATGTGAAGAGGAAATCTTTAGGTATGTGAGGGGGAAAAAATAGTTAAGACCAAAGTTGGACCCTTGAAGACCGAAAAAGGTGAATTTATTATGGGGAACAGGGACATGGCAGATAAGTTGAACAGCTACTTTGGATCCGTCTTCACTAAGGAGGACACAAACAATCTTCCTGATATAGTAGTGGCCAGAGCATCTAGGGTGACGGAGGAACTGAAGGAAATCCACATTAGGCAGGACATGGTGTTATAGACTGATGGGACTGAAGGCTGATAAATCCCCAGGGCCTGATGGTCTGCATCCCAGGGTACTTAAGGAAGTAGCTATTGAAATCGTGGATGCATTGGTGATAAATTTCCAATGTTCTATAGACTCAGGATCACTTCCTGTGGATTGGAGGGTAGCTAATGTTATCCCACTTTTTAAGAAAGGTGGGAGAGAGAAAATGGGGAATTATAGACCAGTTAGCCTGCCATCGGTGGTGGGGAAGATGCTGGAGTCAATTATAAAAGATGAGATAGCCGCACATTTGGATAGCAGTAACAGGATCGGTCTGAGTCAGCGTGGATTTACGAAGGGGAAATCATGCTTGACTAATCTTCTGGAATTTTTTGAAGATGTAACTAGGAAAATGGACAAGGGAGAGCCAGCGGATGTAGTGTACCTGGACTTTCAGAAAGCATTTGATAAGGTCCCACATAGGAGATTTGTGGGCAAAATGAGGGCACGTGGTAGTGGGGGTAGAGTGCTGACATGGATAGAGAAGTGGTTGGCAGACAGGAAACAAAGAGTAGGGATTAACGGGTCCCTTTCAGAATGGCAGGCAGTGACTAGTGGGGTACCGAAAGGCTTGGTGCTGGGACCGCAGCTATTTACAATATACATCAATGATTTGGATGAAGGGATTCAAAGTAACATGAGCAAATTTGCAGATGACACAAGGCTGGGTGGCAGTGTGAACTGTGAGGAGGATGCTATGAGAATGCAGGGTGACTTGGACAGGTTGGGGGAGTGGGCAGATGAATGGCAGTTGAAGTTTAATGTGGATAAATGTGAGGTTATCCACTTTGGTAGCAAAAACAGGAAGGCAGATTATTATCTAAATGGCGTCAAATTGGGAAAAGGGGAAGTACAACGGGATCTGGGGGTCCAGGTACAGCAGGCAGTGAAGAAAGCGAGTGGCATGTTGGCCTTAATAACAAGAGGAATCGAATATAGGAGCAAAGAGGTCCTTCTGCAGTTGTACAGACAGAGCACCAGTGAGACCACACCAGGAATATTGTGTGCAGTTTTGGTCCCCTAATTTGAGGAAGGACATTCTTGCTATTGAGGGAGTGCAGCGTAGGTTTACAAGGTTAATTCCCGGGATGGCGGGACTGTCATATGCTGAGAGAATGGAGCAGCTGGGCTTGTATACTCTGGAGTTTAGAAGGATGAGAGGGCATCTCATTGAAAGATATAAGATTGTTGCGGGCTTGGACACACTAGAGGCTGGAAACATGTTCCCAATGTTGGAGGAGTCCAGAATCAGGGGCCACAGTTTAAGAATAAGGAGTAAGCCATTTAGAACGGAGACGAGGAAACACTTTTTCTCACAGAGAGTGGTGAGTCTGTGGAATTGTCTGCGTCAGAGGGCGGTGGAGGCAGGTTCTCTGGATGCTTTCAAGAGAGAGCTAGATATGGCTCTTAAAAATAGCGGAGTCAGGGGATATGGGGAGAAGGCAGGAACGGGGTACTGATTGGGGATGATCAGCCATGATCACATTGAATGGCGGTGCTGGCTCGAAGGGCCGAATGGCCTACTCCTGCACCTACTGTCTATTGGGACACAAAAGTGCTGGAGTAACTCAGCGGGAACACCGGGATTGTTTTTGGCAATGAGCTGGCACCGCGCGATGGCCCGAGTGGCTTTTCTTGAGCTGTACCACGATGACATTTTGCTTCTCTCGTAGAAAAAAAGGCATAAGAAAATCCCAGTCAATGTTTAATCGTATCAATGGGCACATGGAACGGCAGTGTTGGAAGGTTGAGCAAAAACGCAAAGTGCTGGAGGAATTCGGCCGGTCAGGCAGCACCTGTGGAGCCTCTCATCCACCCACCCCCAACGCGACAATGAGTCCGACGAAGCGACCCAAAACGTCGCCTATCCAAACCCTTTACCTCCATAGACGCTGCCTGAACCGCTGAGGTACTCCAGCAATTTGTGTGTTTTTTTTTAGTCTTATCAATCACCGAGTCACAGGGCAAGGAAAACACTTCAGTCCCATTCCTTTTCACTTTCACAGCCCTGCGAATGTCCCTGTCGGCTCCACAAACGTCCCCTCCCTCGCTCGTCGACACGAATCCTTAACCTCTTTCGCTCTTCACAGGAGCTGCCTGACCCGCTGAGTATTCCGGGCAATTTCTGTCTCTATTCCAGCAGCGGCTGCGCGTTTGTATTTATTTTCCACCTGGCCTTGCACGGGAAGAATGGGCAAGTGGAGCTGAAGTGAAAGGCCAGGTGTGACCTTGGAGAATGAAAGAGTATCGGGATGGTGCCCACCCTCCTCCTTTCCTCATTCTTATATCCCTGTTTGAATTCTTAAAAACATAACCCTCTATTGTCCCCACGCGTGTTTATAGTATCTCCCCGTGAATAAATCGATGCTATTTGTCTCAACGCCACGAAGTCCATTATCCATAAAGCAAAATATAAAGTGCTGAAGTAACTCAGCGGGTCAGGCAGCATCTCTGGATAACATGGAAACGTGACGTTTCGGTTTGGGACCCTTCTTCAGACTAACTGCAATACTGTACAATTACTGCAAGCAATATAATTAATCTGAAGAAGGGTCCCGACCCGAAACGTCACCTATCCATTTTCTCCCGAGATGCTGCCTGACCCGCTGAATTAATCCAGCATATAATGCATATTTTTGTTCTAAACCAACATCTGCAGTTCCGCTGCATTGCATAGATGACCTTATGGGTCGGTACCTTTCTTCAGACTAATTTATTAGGGAGAGAGAAAGTTGAGAAAGGTCGGTGGGGCGGGACAACGCCTGGCGAGATAAGTGGAGGGTGAGTGATTGTCTGATGGTGGAGTAAGTGACAAAGGAGATAAAATTGTGTCAGATACAGAGCGAAGTAGAGGAAACATAGAAAATAGGTGCAGGAGGAGGCCATTCAGCCCTTCGAGCCAGCACCGCCATTCATTGTGATCATGGCTGATCGTCCCCTATCAATAACCCGTGCCTGCCTTCTCCCCATATCCCTTGATCCCACTAGCCCCTAGAGCTCTATCTAACTCTCCCTTAAATCCATCCAGTGATTTGGCCTCCACTGCCCTCTGTGGCAGGGAATTCCATAAACTCAAAACTCTCTGGGTGAAAACGTTTTTTCTCACCTCAGTCTTAAATGACTTCCCCTTTATTCTAAGACTGTGGCCCCTGGTTCTGGACTCGCCGAACACTGGGAATTTTTTTCCTGCATCTAGTTTGTCTAGGAGCGAAATGGAAAGCTAGAGGGGAGGTGGAGGGGGGGGGGGGGTATAGATGGAAGGGGACGGGGGACGTGGGGACGTGGGAGGGCGGTGAAATGCAGGAATCAGGAATGGGAGATGAGTGTACGAAGAAGGGAAAGGAGCAGGGTGACGGGGGAGTGGATGCATAGTGAGAGAATGTGTGTGCAACGGGTTTAGGACGCAGGAATGGGAGTGAATGGGAGGGGAGGGGAGGGGGCTAGTGGGACATTACTTGAACTTGGAGAGTTCAATGTTCATTCCGTTGAGTTCTTCGTTATCTAAGTGCAATATGAGGCGTTGTCCCTCCAGTTTGCATGTGACCTCACTCTGACAATGGAGGAGACCCATGACAGAATGATCAATATGGGAATAGAAAGGAGAGTTTTGGTTAGCAACTTGGAGATCCAGCAGAACTTGGCGGTCTGATCGCAAGTGTTCGCTGAAACTGTCGCCAAGTATCCATTTATAAATCTGAGCCGGGGGAACGACAGAATTGCACCATCTACATTTGCAGGATAAAATGGCATCTATGATGAAAATCGTTATTCGTGGAAATGCTATGCGGTAAGGCACGCTTGCAGCCAACAATACAAGTTGTTGGGTAGACACAAAAAAACTGGAGTAACTCAGCGGGTCAGGCAGCATGTCTGGAGAAAAGGAATAGGTAGACAAAAATGCTGGAGAAACTCAGCGGGTGCAGCAGCATCCATGGAGCGAAGGAAATAGGCAACGTTTCGGGCCGAAAACCTTCTTCAGACCCTTCATTCCTTCAGAAGGAATAGGTGTCGTTTCGGGCCGAGACCCTTATGATTTGTAACACAACAGATGACATGCGAGATGTTCAATTTGTACTACAAAGCAGTTTCAGGTTCAAATGTCAAAATCGTTTTGACTCCCGTTAGGTTACTCAGAAGTCTATATCAACCCATTTCTGGGGGAAAAAACACAATTGCCCCATGGAGTGTGTGTGTTCCACACATGTTCTCTTTCTCGTTAATCTATCCAACCCAGAATAATACCAATGCGGGTGAAATCACGGGAAGTTATGGGCGAGGTTCTGTAGCCCGGTTGGCCCATCCCGTGCTCTTTGAAAGTGCAATCAAATTAATCCCATTCCCTTTCAGATTTTTCAATAGCCCAGCAGTTCTTTCCTAGTCAGGCAATTTCATGCATAATTCAATTCGTTTAAAGATTCAGATGATTGAAATCATAGCTTTAAATTTAAAACCCATTTTTTCAGTAAATAGGGAAAATAATAAAATGCGCGTAATACCAGTATCTAATACACTGTCGCGGCTCAAACAAGTGTAGATCACACCTTGAGATCTCATTAATAGTGAGATCCAGGGTAGCGTTTTTACTGTTGGAGAATATATGAAATGGGAGCCGATGGTACATCTATGTGCGAATCACTAATGTATCTATTGATAAAATATCGCCTGTTAAATACCTCTCCTCCCACATCCTGAACCAGGATTCCAGCACCCGACTTGATTTGAGAATGGCACTAAATGTATGCGTATCATCAGTCCCCGTCGTCTGATACTCACAGCTCTGCGTGTTGGAGTTCCCTGCACTGAGTGGTAAAACTCCGCCTGCACCCGGCTGCTCCTCTTGATCTTCCGCTTTCTCACCAGATGTTCCTGGTCACTCTCGGGTATCTCCAGCAGAGGCTTGGAGTCATCGGACACTCGCATCCTACTGCTCCTCCTACCATGTCGTGGGCTGTGCCTGAACCCCTTTAACAGGACGCAAACAACACGGCTGTGATATTATTCACAAATGATTTACTCCCTCCCCTCCCCTATCCCCACCCCAAGTTCAAGATATGACTTTGCGCCGTGGTTTCCAGCAATTGCAATGACACACAGATAAAGGACAAGAGGTGAGTTCTGTTTGGTTTCCATGCAACACTTTTATAGCACAACATACAGATATCGGGACGTGGAATAAGCGCTTTACACACTTGTGGCGAAATCATGCACTTTCTAATTATTTATTGACAATAAATCGAATGACGAACAAAGCGAATGGATTAAAAAGAGCAAACAACGTGCGTGGCAAACATGATGTTGCTAATAGTGGCTCTGGGTTCACTAGATAGTAAACTGGAAGTGGTTTCTACGGCGGTTCCCGACAGAAAATAGTCGCTGCCTTTACTACGAAGGACTGTACCCCGGCTAGTGTATCCCTCTCTAAATATGGCCCAGAGGCCGATTCTCCTTGCTGTTGGGGCTTGCGTCCACGGTCAGAGTCCTCGAACACCTGACCAAAGCTGATCCTCGCACCTTGACTACCCTCCTGAATGCAGCTTTCCTGCAGCTGATCCTGGGCGTAATACAGTGTTGCCACACTTTGCTCAGCTAAATATATTTCCGATTTAAAATGTTAAATGTCAGACTGATTTTTGATCACTCTCACTCAGAATTTAAAGTTCGAATGTATTTTCATTTTTAAGTAATGATTTCGATTTTTTTTTTAGTAAGACCAATACAGTTTTTTTTAATGGTATTTTTAATGGACCACCATGTTGCAGGAGTCTTGGTTCCTCATCCCCTTGTACACAATGACTTTCATTTTACTTCGGAGTCACGTGAGTGACTACGTGAAGAAGCCCGTCAGGACGCATGCGTGTCATATCGCTTTCACGCTTGCGAAACGACAGGCGGGGTGGAGCGTTCCCCCGCAGCGGTAAGTTTGAAACCGCGACCTGCAGGTAAGTGATTTACTCTGCGGTAGGTTTTTTTTTGTCCCCGGGCTGTTTTTACACAGGGGGGGGGGGGAAGCTGGACAAAATAGTGTCCACAAGTGCTGCAAGTGAAGCTGGCTGGGGAGGACCGCGAAGTTGCGGGAGCCAGCAGCAGCTGAAGGCACAAGCCCCGTAAGTGGGATCAGCAGTGCCGACGTTTGGTCCCGCGCCGGCCAGAACACCACGGCCGGGCGGGAGACTATTCAGAATGGGGCCGTCGACTTTGACAAGTCGAAACGGCAGGAGGCGGGGTGGAACGACGTTCCCCCGTAGCGACAGTTTAAACTAGGACCTGCAGGTAAGTGAAACTGCGGTCTTTATTCTCCCCATACTGTTTCACAGGTGGGGAAACATGGAGAGCTGTGCAAACAACGGCAGGCGGCACAAGAATCACCCGTAAGGGAACAGCTGTGCCCGACTTCGCCCCCGCACCGGCCAGATTAAACACCATGGCTGGGCGGGAAGGCAAGAAGAAAACCAAAAGAGTCGTTGACTGATGAGTCCGACTTTGAGCAGCCGCGAGCGGCCGGCGACTGTGAGCGCTGGAGCCGGTTGGAGCGGCTTATGGAGCAGAGCTCCAACATGACAGACTCCGGGAGATGGAGTCTAGTCACTGTGGGGATATAAAAAACACCCACAGCAGCAACGTAGGGCTGCACAGTGCATCTCCCTCGTCAGAGGGGAGTACTGGGGGGTCAATTCTGGGCTGACCCTGAAGAGGGGTTTTGACGAACAAAACTACAAGTGTGCAGGGGGTGCAGGAAGGCAAAATCTACTGGTCATGGTGTCCAAATACATACAGCCAGACCACGATGGACACCACTGCAAAAATACTTGGGACCAGGAAACTGCGTATCCCTGAATGTTCCAGTTGTGGAAATAGCATCTGGAAACATGTCGGAGCAGGACTTAGGAAAGCCCTGGAGCTCATAAAGGCGACAACATTAAGGATCTCCTACAGCCAAAGACAGCACCCTTATGCACCCACCAGCAGAACAAGAGAAGCTGGTGAAAGCTCAAAGGCCGGGCATACAGGACAGCGGTCTTTTAGACCATAGCCCAGACCGGCCTTCCTGGAAGATGCGCAAACCCCCAACCCAAAAACAAACCCAGACACCGGCGCCTCAACCTCCACGAAGACCACACAGAAGAAGCAAACTTCCACTGGTAACAATGGAGGTAGGTGGGTCTGGTCCCTTACAGATTATAGGAAGAGTGGATAATACACACATTGGTGGGAGATTACACTCTTTTGGATACATGGTGTATATCAACTACAGACACTTATATCCTAAGCAGTATCCAGGGATATACCATTGAATTGTGCAAAAGGGGTAATGGGTTAACCCAACACGATTGGCTGGAATTTGTGTCTTATATCTTTACCAAAAACAAAATAGATAGTGACAGTCGCATCATCATCGAATTGACCAAGATGAACACATTGTACTATATATTCAGTACAAAATGGGAACTGGTAACTGCTAAAGAACTGATTTCCAAAGGCTACTCCATGGCTAGCATCGACCTAAAAGATGCTTACTATTCAGTGCCTACACGGACTGATCACAAACGTTATTTAAAAAATTCAACTGGATGGGGCAGCTCTGGCAGTATAGAGCTCTACCAAATACATAATCATATGATCATACTAATTGTGGGCATAACTTTGGAGTTGGCCTAACTAGCTGTAACAGCCACCATACAATTGGGTGAAAACTGGGGTTATCATCCATCCAGTTAAATCTAAACTAACGCCTACCAACATAATGGATTATTTGGGGTTCACTATTGACAGCTCACATGTTGGTGACTTTACCAAAGGACAAGGCTACAGTATTAACTGAGGCCTGCAACAAACCCACTGACATCAGTGGACCGTCTATCAGATTGGTAGCAAGGGTAATTGTCATATAGTGTCTGCCTTTCCAGCCACACAATTTGGACCTTTGTATTACCAAAAATCTACAAAGGGCAAAAATACAAACACTCAAAGTTAATACTGGTCATTTCGACAGACCAATAAGCCACCAATCAAAGCTTATGGAATTAAAATGGTGGAGGGATAACATTTGGCATTGTTCCAACCCTATCGTTATCAGCAAACCCTTAGTGGTGCTACAAACTGATGCCAGTGCGCTTGGTTGGGGTACTACCAATTTCCATCTCCATCTGTGGAGGTAGATGAAAGGCACAGGAGGCATCATTATCACAGACACTGGGCATAAACTACCTGGAAATGTGGTGTGCGTTCGATGGCCTAAAGTCATACTGCACTGTGATAAATCACCAGCATGTTAGACTACAGAGTGACAATCTGACTAATACAATTTGGTAATGGTGTATCCAGAGAAATATTTGAATATCAGCTACTTACCTACCAGGTAACCCAAAATTCAGTGACAGACATCAGGTCATGCAAATTCAATAAAATAAGACTTAATCACCGGTTACCAAACTGTGTTTCTTGGGAACCAGACCCTGGGACAGCAGGGACAGATGCTTTTCACTGCATTGAGGGGGCAATTGTTTATCTATGCCTTCCCTCCTTTTCTGCATCATTAGATTAGATTAGATTAGATATAATTTATTGCCACACAGCCAGGCTGGTGGAAATTTGGGTCGGGTATCAGTCGGGTAGTACGAAAAATACAACAAGACTCAGCGTCTGTTAATGGGTAGCGGCGATTGGCCTACTTAACCATGGTTCCCTGTGAAACTCGACATGGGTTTTAACTATGTATCACCATCCTGAAACAACCAGATTATTGGTTCATCCCATAACAGGGGAACCCATCCATGTCAAAAACAACAGACCTATCAATTTGTAGAGTCTAAAGAAACCTCTACTGCAACTGGGACTGGCGGACCGAACATTGAACATTATCTCAGCAGGCCACAGACAGTCCACCAAAAAACTATATCTGGTATACATCAGGAAATGGGAGATATATTGTCACAGAAACAACATCACCTACAGTTCGATGAACATAACGTCTGTTCTGGAATTCCTGGCAGGCCTCCATTATGATGAGGGGCTCAGTTACAGTGCCATTAACTGCGCCAGAAGTGCCTTTTCAACATATCTATGGCGAGGATCAGAGCGTCATTCTGTTGGGACTCACCCCTGGTAACCAAACTTATGAGGGGAATTTTTAATATCAATACCCCAATAACCAGGTACTCTCTAAAATGGGATATGAGTATTGCCCTAACGTTGCTAAGGAAGTGGTCTCCAGCAACAGCTCTGTCCCTGTAAAGACTGACGCACAAAACAGTCATGCTGATGGCTTTGGTCACGGCACTAAGGGTACAGTCGTACATAAGTTAAGGCTGGACTATATGACTTCTTCAACAGGAATATAACGTTTCATATTACGAATTAGTCAAACAGAACAGACCGGGATCATCAGGCCTCAAAATAGAATTTAGGGATTACCCTACAGATATCCTCTGTATAATAAGACAATTATTGTTATATATGGAGAACACCAAAAACATCTGAGGCTATGAGATGGCACTACTAATCAGCCACAAACAGCCCACAAAAAAAGTGTCAGTTCAAACTATTTCCAGATGGCTGAAACAGGTTTTAACAACAGCTGGGGTGGATACTAACATATTCAAATCTTATTCCACCAGGGCTGCAGCTACATCGGCAGCTATGGAGTTGGATGTGCCAATGAACCAAATCCTCGAGACAGCAGGATGGATCAGGGGAAAATGTTCCAATTATTCTACCACAAACCAGTAGTTAAACTGGAACTTTGCAGAGCCAATTTTAAGTTCTGTAATATAATTTCACCCCATAAATAGGGGCTATAATTTGTTGTTAACAATTTATCATGGATTTCAATGTTGGATTCATGTCTAAACATGTTAACACAATTCCTCCCACAGTCAATTAAGGCAGATGTGATGCATGGACTCGTTTCCACGGCATGAAATCACAGAGCTTTGAAATCTTCACGTAGTCACTCACGTGACTCCGAAGTAAAATAGTAAGATTAAACGAGAACTTACCAGTTCGAAGTTTGATCGTTATTTTATGAGGAGTACGTTGAGGGAATACGTGCCCTCCGCTCCCACCCTTGATCATATACTCAACTGGTATTTTCTTCTCTAATCTTACTATGTTCAGTCATTACAGTTATCTGTGATTTCACACCGCTGCTTTGAAGAATGACACGCATGCGTCCTGGCGGGGTTCTTCACGTATTCCCTCAACGTACTCCTCATAAAATAACGATCAAACTTCGAACTGGTAAGTTCTCGTTTAATCTTACTATTATTTCTTGGTTTGCACAATATCTCTTTAACATTCTTGATCACACTGCTGTATCCCACCACTGATATCTTATCTATCTTTTCTGGTCCTGCAGCCTCTGAAGATATCTGTGCTCTTCCCAATTTTGGCTGGATTATATATAATGCAGGTATAGAAAGCATTGGCACTGTAATGGCACTGGCACTGTAACTGAGCCCCTCATCAAATATATATATATACACAATATATGATATATATAAATATATATATATGTGTGTGTGTGTGTGTGTGCGCGTGCTCGCGCACGCGTGTTCGTGTATGCATAATATGACCAACTATCTTTTCTAGGTCTAAAAACATTCGTCCACCCTAAGCCTTTCTACTTGCTCCTCCTACTCAATGCCTATCTATCTGACCAAACTCTTTGCAACCTCCCTTAATATTTAAGAAGGAACTGCAGATGCTGGAAAATCGAAGGTACACAAAAATACTGGAGAAACTCAGCGGATGCTCTATGGAGCGAAGGAAATAGGCAACGTTTCGGGCCGAAACCCTTCTTTAGACCCTGAAGACCCTTCAGAGTCTGAAGAAGGGCTTCGGCCAGAAACGTTGCCTATTTCCTTCGCTCCATGGATGCTGCTGCACCCGCTGAGTTTCTCCAGCATTTTTGTGAACCTCCCTTAATAATCACAGTGGCAGAGAGCTACTGTGAGTAATATATTTTAGAACCACATCATATATCTTCTCAGTATCTGTGGTCCAAATTACTTCTCCTTCTATAGTTCATTTGAGGCAGCCACTTCTAAATATTGGCTCCATTGCAGAATGATGTTTCTATACTTGGCCACCGGGGGATGCAGAGAAGTGCAAGAGGCCCTGAATACTTGATGAGTCCGATTAAAGAAAATCCCAAGGCTTTCTATACCTGCATTAACGTTAAGGAGGCAACTGGGGAGAAGATAGGAGTGCTCCAAAAATAAAGGAGGGAATTGGTGCTTGAAGGATGTAGGATCAAGGAGATACTAAGTGAATACCTGGCATCTGTATACACCAAAGAGAATGACGTGGAGGACAGTGAGAGCAGTGTGGAAAATACTAAAATGCAAGGGCAGTTTAAAATTAAGGAGCTAGTATTGTGGTTCATGAAGATAATCGGACCTATCCCAAGTTATTAGGAGAGGCAAGAGAGGAGATTGCAGGAGCCTTGGCGAAGATCTTTGCATCATCTCTTGTCACAGACAAGGTCCCGGAGGGCTGGAGAGCAGCTAATGTTGTTGGTTTAAGTAACGAAATAGAGAAAATTGAGGGAATTATAGGCAAAATACCATAATGGCCTCATCAGAACTAACAGAACTAGAGTAGAAGCAATCCTTCCTCTATCCCCTGGCTGCTGCTGAAACAGAGTTTCAGGCGCTGTTAAGGAACAACAATCCCAGCGAATCATTTAAATCCATCGGAAAGAGTGTAAAAGGCTTGTTTAATATCTGATCTAGTGGATGGCACCTGCAGCAGACTAGTAATCCCTGTCTTTGTTTTGGATTCTTCTACCCAGACTTTGTACTTAAATCCTAAAGGTGGAACAAATCATCTGATTAAATGGCGGGAGAGGTGGTTGAACTTGTGTTGAGTGAATTGGAGGCAGAGGATAGATGCTGGTCGTTTTGACCTTTCTGGACATGTAAATATTGCAACATCTGTGTCTCTCGAAGAGTAGGTTAAATTAATTTTACAGTAATTACATACCACATTTACCGGCCAAACAGGTCAGTGTTGTTTCTGAGAAACTGGAAAAATAAGCAGAGATGTTTGTGTTCTGGGAGATCTGTGAAAGGGGATTGATGTAAATGCAATCAAGTGATTGGGCTTCTGTGAATTGCATGTAATTACAAGTGGACATTTACGACCATTCCCATGTGTATCTTTGGCACTTAATCTATGGGTAAATGGGTCAGGATTTACTGTCATTCACTTCAGAAAAGCAGATTATAACCTTTTTCTATCACTGGCCAACAGAAAAGGCAGCAGCTGCCGGAGACAAGTATCATTCTCTTCCCCAGATGCAACACTTACCGATGGCTGCTCAGTAAAGACGGAAAGATGTTCATTATTTTGTACAAAGTGGCAAAAATAAAGTTAAATTGATTTTTTTCTGTATTAAGTATGAAAATTCTATTGGTGATTTAGAAGCTTTTTTTTTAAAATAAATTGCTAACTGTTCTCTAATTATCTAAATTGATTCTTCCTTTCAGCATAATTTCAAAAATAAATCTGCAAAGCCTTAAAAATAAAATCAGTAACCATGGTAATGGAAAATCTAGGTTTTGGTCTACTGAACAGGAAATGGCAGTGTTGTGCATAGAATCCATTCTCAATGTCCAGGCTTGACCAGATTGGATTCAGGAAGAATCCAGAGATGTGATAAATTGCCAGTCCAGTCCACATCATGCGTCTGGACCCAAAATGCCAACTGTCCATGTCCCTCCACAAATGCTGACTGACTCACTGGGTTCCTCCAAATAGCTTGTTGCTCTAGATATCAGCATTTGCAGTCTCTTGAGCTGCCATATAATAAGCTTGCTTTCACTCAACCCGGCCACCCAAATGATCTGTAGCTCGGTGTTGCACTACAACTTGCCAACACCATCTCTAATAGTCCAAATATAGAAGATTTGTTTTAGCACATTGTAATTAGTTTCTATTTTATTTCTTGAGAGAACTGTCTCTCTTTGAAAAAATGCATTCTTTCAGGTAAGAACTTGAACCAAAGCCCTCACAGGTCATTATAAAGGATCCCATTGCACTAAATCAAATAAATGTAAGGAATTTATTAAGAGTGTCCCAGTCACTGTTTACCTGTCAATCAACATCTTTCAGAAGTCATCATCTTGTCATTATCACATTCCTGTTTGCAGAATTGCTGCATTTTGTTCCTGGTAATACTTACACAATCCAAGAACACAGAAAAGTGCTTTGACATGTCCTCAACAGAAGAAGAGACGACAAAAAGTCTTTTCAATTTTTTTTGTATATCCATGTTAATTTGGGGGAATTGATTGGAGGTTTCCCCAATTGTGGAACTTTCAGAAAGCAGGCAGAATGGAGCAGTATTGATCCTCTCCATAATGACTGGATTCAGGAGATAAACCCGCCCTGCTCTAGAATATCTTCTATTGAAAAGGTTGATTTCAGATTTCTCCACCATTTCCATGCATAGTTTTGTAAATTAGAGGATTAAGAGACTGTGAACGAAAATGGAATGATCCGGAAGAAAAATAACCAAAACCAAAACCCAATTTAAATGATGGATTTGTTTATCTAAGTTCCCTTCTGTACCCTGGTGACAACAATGTGGACATACTAATGCATCAATCCCTTGGGGAAATGACCTCAGGTGCTTCACGGAGGTGAATTCAAAGCGAGCCCCAGAGGGAAAGCCTACAATCAGGAGAGGATTTTGGGACAGTCTCAAAAGAAGAAGATAAGGAAGGCAGGGAATTCCAAAGCTCAGGGTTGAAACCATCCATGTCACAGTTGGTGAAGGTCAGTGAAGGAAACCAGGAGGAACTTGAAATGCTCTTGTTATTTTTGTGATTATTGATCTCTTGTTATTTTTGCACTACAATGGTGGGTATGGGACCCAGAACAAGGGGTCACAGTTTAAGGATAAGGATAAGGGGGAAGTCTTTTAGGACCAAGATGAGAAAATCATTTTTTACACAGAGAGTGGTGAATCTGAGGAATTCTCTGCCACAGAAGGTAGTTGAGGCCAGTTCATTGGCTATATTTAAGAGGGAGTTAGATGTGGCCCTTGTGGCTAAAGGGATCAGGGGGTATGGAGAGAAGGCAGGTACAGGATACTGAGTTAGATGATCAGCCATGATCATATTGAATGGCGGTGCAGGCTCGAAGGGCCGAATGGCCTACTCCTGCACCTATTTTCTATGTGTCTATGTTTCTATGGTTTGATCATACTCAAGCTTGGTATAATTTGCCTGGACACAATACAAAACAACGTTTTTCCTCTGTATCTAAGCACACGTGGAAAAGAAAACCCTAATACTAATACCAATCCATTAGTTGGAAAACAATGACACAAAGTACAGGAGTAACTCAGTAGGTCAGGCAGCATTCATGGAGAACATGGATAGGTGATGTTTCGGGTCAGGACCCTTCTTCGGACAGAGGGATTGAAAAAGGGTCCTGACCTGAAACATAATCTATCCATGTTAGGCACAAAAATGCTGGAGTAACATAGAAACATAGGTGCAGGAGGAGGCCATTCGGCCCTTCGAGCCAGCATCACCACTCATTGTGATCATGGCTGATCGTCCCCTATCAATAACCCGTGCCTGCCTTCTCCCCATATCCCTTGACTCCACTAGCCCCTAGAGTTCTATCTAACTCTCTCTTAAATCCATCCAGTGATTTGGCCTCCACTGCCCTCTGTGGCAGGGAATTCCATAAACTCAAAACTCTCTGGGTGAAAACGTTTTTTCTCACCTCAGTCTTAAATGACTTCCCCTTTATTCTAAGACTGTGGCCCCTGGTTCTGGACTCGCCCAACATTGGGAACATTTTTCCTGCATCTAGCTTGTCCAGTCCTTTTATAATTTTATTTGTTTCTATAATAAATCTCCTCATCCTTCTAAACTCCGGTGAACTCTGCAGGTTAAGCAACATCTCTGGAGAAACGGGATAGGTGACGTTTCGGGTCAAGACCCTGCATCAGACTGAGAGTCAGTGAGGGGAAAACTAGAAGTATGGGAAGGTTCAGAACAAAGCCAATACCAGTCCACCCATCCATATTCTCCAGGGATGCTGTCTGACCAACTGAGTTACTCCAGCACTTTATGTAAACCAGCATTTGCAGTTCCTTGTTTCTACCAAACCCTGGGTTGGCAAACGAGAAAAGGTTAAAGGATAGGATGGGGGCAAGGCTAAAAAGAATAGGTCATCAAAAAGTTAGGTCTATCAGGCAGAGGCAAACCCTTCATCCGAAAATACAGCAGCATGCAATGCTGCAGGAGGTTTAGCTGAGAGCGATTTTCCCCATCGTGTTTTAGCCATGACTCATTTCATCCCTTTAAGAAGGAACTGCAGATGCTGGAAAATCGAAGGTACACAAAAATGCTGGAGAAACTCAGCGGGTGCAGCAGCATCTATGGAGCGAAGGAAATAGGCAACCCAAGGGTTTCGGCCCGAAACGTTGCCTATTTCCTTCGCTCCATAGATGCTGCTGCACCCGCTGAGTTTCTCCAGCATTTTTGTGTTCATTTAATCTCCCCGGGTTAAAGGGTTTCAGGGGACTCTTTCCAGCTTCAGTGACACGCGACCCTCTCGTTCAGTGAAAGCTGGATTGATTCGGAAGTTCCGGTGACTCTGGAGAACGACAGCCACCAGAGACACAGAGGTACCAGACTGCCGACCAGACCCGGCCCAGCCTGCTCGCCTGTCTCCACTAGTCTAGCACTCCCCCTACTATGAGAATCATTTCATCTTCAGTTAGTCAGAATGAAGTTTTTGATCTAAATTTGATTGGGGTGACCTTACATTCATGTTATGTTGTTTACATAAAAAGACACACTAACACTCGCGTCGGCCAACCCTTCTTCCCATCCCCGTTTTTGATAGAGGAAGATTTTAATCGCCGAACCGCTTTGAATCTGGGTCATGTCTGACTATAAGAATCTGTAAGTACATTTTAAATTTACTCGACCTTGTGTGCAGAAAGCGACGATAGATTGCTTTACCTCAGAACGGAAGTGCGATCTCATCCCTGCATCTGAGAGACAGAAAAACAAAGTTGCAAGGAAGAAATCAGGTTGATTACACAGAGCGGAACGACAACGCAGTCTCCACACACATCAGAACATTGCGCGTTTCTTGGTTTAATTATAGGTCAAAATGTAATTTTACAGCAACCGTGGCCTCGTCTTCAACGTATCTCATGCAGAAAATCTGTATATAAACGGTAGGCTTGGTAAAAGTTTCTAAAATGTATAAGTTTACACCGTCCCGCGACTAGGAGCTTGTTAAATCAGGGCGTGTGTTGTTGCCGCAGTCCCGGGATTCGCCATCACTTCAAGCACTCGGTAATCTTCAGCAGTTCAGGCGAGAAGTTTGGCAATATAGTTGCATGCGCCCGGTTTGACTTTAAATTCCAACAGAGAGAATACGTTTCAGAGGACCTTGGAGGTGAGACGGGAAAGGGACTGAGATGCTGAGGTGAGGTGAGGTGGGGTGGGGGGAGATGTGGTTGGGGATGGGACTGACTGGAGAAGGTTGGGTGGGAAGGAATGAGGGGAGGATTAGGGGAGGTAGTTGAGGGAATGGGGTGGTAGGGAGGGTGAGGGGTGATGGGGAGGAGGGTAATAGGACAGGTTGGGGGGGGGGAGGAGGAGAGAGGATGGAATTGGGAGAAGGCGAGGGCTGTGGGTGGGGAGGAATGAGAGGGGGCTGGGAACGGCGTTGGCGGTTGAGAAGGAATGAGAGGAAGGGGAAGAGGAGTGAGCCTGGACACGGTGGGAGATCTGAAGAGGTGAAGAGCGAACTGGTGGAGATGAAAGAGGAGGTTGAGGGGATGGGAGGGAATGGGGCAAACTGGGGGAGTGGGAGATGAGGGAAGGAGATGAGGAGGAGTGCTAGGAAGGGCGTGGGATTTGGGAAGAGGGAGAGGGAAATGGTCAACGGCATTGGAGGGGGGGGGGGGGGGACAGCAGGGAGGGAGGGGGGGGGGGTGATGTGGGGAAGAGGACGAGGCGCTGGGAGAGTGGCGGGTTGGAGCTGGGCTTGGAGCACCATGGCTTACCTCGGCTCCTGGATCGGCCCGAGCCCACCGACTTCATGGGGTGCCGAGCCTTGCGGAGTTTGCGGTGCCAGCAGCAGAAGAACAAGATGGTAGCGATGGTGGCGAGGACGAGCAGGAGCAGCAGCAAGATGCATTGGACACTGTAGGGCTTCAGGAGAACGAGGAACGCCGCCGCTATCATTGTGCGTGGCCGAGGACCGTGCTTCCCCTCCGCGACTTCAACTGGATGTGAAGATCAAGGGGGGGGGGGGGGGGTTCCGCATGTCATTCACTGACCGGACCTCACACGCATTATTATTCACCACCCCCCCTAAAATTATATCATATAACTCCCGAGGACTCAAAGAGGAAGGGGCGTTGACATATTAGCAGCCCCCTCCCGCACTGCAGCCTGCCATCCTGGGACCTGTGCGTTGGAAGGGGGGAGACCGGGGAGGGGAGAATTATAGATGCAAAACATAAAAGTGGAGGAAACCAGCCCATGAGTCAGCAAAGATGCACAACAGCTGTTTCACCATCGGGCAGCCGTAGTTTCCAGCGATTTTGGTTTAAATGCGAAAGTACCACCCAGGGACAGAGAGAGAGTGAGAGAGAGAGAGGGGGAGAGGGGGAGGGAGGGGGAGAGGGGGAGAGGGGGAGGGAGGGGGAGGGAGGTGGTGGGGGGGAGAAGAGAGAAGAGAGAGGTGCAACCCCAGACGTCCTGAGCCCTCCTCACGTTAGGATGCCATTGCGGAGATGATGGGTGCGAATCCTAACGGTAAATCAGTCCCGTATAACATATATTCAGGAACGTGGCAGATTCCTTACGGTTCTCACAGGCCGGCGTCTCCGCAGCACAACTTGAAGGAATTCTGTCTCACGCTTCCCTTTGCCTCCTTACATCTGACACAGCATTTCCTCGCTTCACCCGCAGGAGCCGGTGTGACACCGGGAGAGGATGCATTTGCAAGAGACGCATTGCATCTCCCACTTAACCCTTGCCGCAGTGAAAGAGGGTCATCTCGACACACATCCCCAATATCCCCCACACAATACAATATACATTATATGACAACAACAATACCCCCCCCTGCAAGGGAAAAACAGTCTCATTTACCCAGCAGAACCTTGCGTTGAGCAGAGAGACACCAAAACGTTACGTGACAGAAAGCATTGCGGTCAGGTGGGCAGCGAAACCCTCAGAGTTAATCCGCATGCTGACCACGGACATTTGAAGTTATGTTTTATGCTGCATAAAAATAGAAAATCAAAAGGCCTGCTCCCGCCCTGCTCCTAAGCACCCAGCTCGCTCGGTTGATAAATAGATGAGCGATCATTTTCTGGAGACGCGGATTTACCGCAGAGAAGCAGGCCATTCCAGTCACAGAGTCCTACAGCATTGAATCCGGCCCTTCGGCCCGCCGTGACTGTGCCGGCCATCAGCATAGGGCACAGATCAGTCCAGCGCAGGAACAGGCCCTTCGGCCCACAATGTTCGTGTGGAACATGATGGCAAAACATCTCTGCCTGCAAATGATCCATGCCCCTCCATTCCCTACAGCTGTATATGTCTGTGTAAAAGACTCTAAGATGCCACTATTGTATCAGACAGTCTCCACCATCACCCCTGGCAGCGCGTTACAAGCACCCACGCCTCTTCCTATAAAAAAAAACCCAACTTTCCCCACACATCTCCTTTAAACTTTGCCGATCTCACATTGAAGCAATTCCCTCTGACATTTCCACCCTGGGAAAACGACCCTGACTGTCTACCTTATTTATGTCTCTCCCATCTTCCAGAGAAAACCATCCAAGTTTGTCCAACCTCTCCATGTACCCAATACCCTCTGATGCAGACAGCATTCTGGTGCATCTCTTATGCACCCTCTCCAAAGCCTTCACATCCTTCCTGTAAATGGCGACAGGAATGCACACAATCCTCAAAATGTTGCCTGACCATAGTCCTATGAAGCTGCAGTACCAAGGCTAAACAGAAAGCGCTGCAAGAACTCAGCCAGTAAAGCATTGCTTCTGCATGCATCTGCAGTTTTAACTCAGCGGGCCAGGCAGTATCCATGGAGAAAATAAATAGGTCACGTTTCAGGTTGCAGGGTTTTGGCCCGAAAGGTCACCTATTCTTTTTCTCTAGAGATGCTGCCTGACTCGCGGAGTTACTCCAGCATTGTGTCTCTATCTTCGGTGTAAACCAGCATCTGCAGTTCCTTCCCACACATTTGCAGTTTTAGTTGTTTTGTTGGGACCTTTGCTAATCCTATTTACTAGCACACCAGCCTGTGTCAATAACTCAACCTACTCCCAGTGCCTTTCCTCATCATATCCTAACAGGAACCCCTTTCTTTTCCTTTCCCATTCATGGACCTCAGTGCTCACATCTTGCGTTATCTGATAGTGTCAATGAATTTCAAGAACCGGAAAGCTGAATCACTTGAACTTTGAATATTCTATTTAGATAAGGTGGGCCCAGCACCGTTCATCTTGATATTAAATGAAACAAATCAAAGTGTGTCATTGTGGACACTTACAGCTCAAGGCCCAAGAATGTTGGCAATAAGGACCAGTGGATACAATCAAGCCTTTCTAATAGCAAGTCTGTCTACTATTCAATTGGATCATGATTGATATTTCCATCAACCAAACTAACCCTTAATAACCTGTCAAATTGTAATCATTTTTATATTCTTCTAATTAACACCTTGCTCAAGATCTTGGCTGGGGTGTGAGTTATAAAATGGTGCTGCCCTTTGTATGGAGAAGTGCTTGGATAGCAACGAGACCTGGGTGTCATGGTACACCAGTCATTGAAAGTAGGCATGCAGCAGGCAGTGAAGAAAGCGAATGGTATGTTAGCATTCATAGCAAAAAGATTTGAGTATAGGAGCAGGGAGGTTCTACTGCAGTTGTACAGGGTATTGGTGAGACCACACCTGGAGTATTGCGTACAGTTTTGGTCTCCTAATCTGAGGAAAGACATTCTTGCCATAGAGGGAGTACAGAGAAGGTTCACCAGACTGATTCCTGGGATGGCAGGACTTTCATATGAAGAAAGACTGGATAGACTCGGCTTGTACCCGCCAGAATTTAGAAGATTGAGGGGATATCTTATAGAAACTTACAAAATTCTTAAGGGGTTGGACAGGCTAGATGCAGGAAGATTGTTCCCGATGTTGGGGAAGTCCAGGACAAGGGGTCACAGTTTAAAAATAAAGGGGAAATCCTTTAGGACCGAGATGAGAAAAACATTTTTCACACAGAGAGTGGTGAATCTCTGGAACTCTCTGCCACAGAAGGTAGATGAGGCCAGTTCATTGGCTATATTTAAGAGGGAGTTAGATGTGGCCCTTGTGGCTAAAGGGATCAGGGGGTATGGAGAGAAGGCAGGTACAGGATACTGAGTTGGATGATCAGCCATGATCATATTGAATGGCGGTGCAGGCTCGAAGGGCCGAATGGCCTACTCCTGCACCTTTTCTATGTTTCTATGTACATATGATTTCTTAGGATAGCTTCTAAAGTACTGACTCCTGCAGCCACAAACATATTACTAGCACTACACCATCTAGGTTTCCTTAGCAGTGTTCTCATGGCATCGTTATATGCCACCTTTAGTCTCTGCAAACTTGTCTTTCTATAGTTCGACCACAGGTGCGCAGTGTAGAGTGGTGTGCAGTATGCTCTAAATAGCGACATCTTCATCCCATCTGCACACGCACCAAATTTATGCAAGAGAATATTCGCCTGTACATACAGCATGCGTCGTTGCCTATAAATATCCTCATCATCTGTCATTTGTTCTGTAATAAAATGCCCTATATATTTTACCTTATTACAGACACTAAGATTAGTACAGGTGTTGGAAGTTATGGGGAGAAGGCAGGAGAATGGTGTTAGGAGGGAGAGATAGATCAGCCATGATTGAATGGCGGAGTAAACTTGATGGGCCGATTTACCTAATTCTGCTCCTATCACTTATGACCTCATGATCTTATGAAGTGCTTTGGCCCATAGAAGGTAGACAGATGTGTGATGTGTCAGACATTCCACCAGAGTAGTTATTTTAACCACAAGCCACATTACTAGTTTTGCAAATATGTGCTTTAACTATCTACAGGAGTATGCAATGGGCTTAGATTTGACTTAGTCACTTCATTGGGAGCATTGCCTGCTTTGACCCAGCAAGTATTTTAATACCTTTCTAAGAGAGCATCAGGAAACCTAATGGAGGTTTTTTTTAAAACAATGATATATGTAGATAAGAGTGAAGATCTCTAGATTATGTTGGGTAGATCGGCATTCAAAGAGACAGTCACTAATTAATTCTTGACAGGACAGGGATCAAGGATGTGGCGATTAGACAGAAAAGTGGCCAAGAAAGATCTTACTGAACACTGAAGCAGAGTTATTAAATGTTCACCTCAGAATGGGGAAGGACAGGGTAGAAGCAATTTTATTGTGTTTAGAATTTTTGCAAGATGGAATTCTTTCTGATGGGAGATATTGAAGCAGAGACCATTACACTTCCTGAAGGAAAGATGCATAAATATTTGAAATCGAGGAAGATATGAGGTTCAGGTCATAGAGAAAAGTAGAGAACTCAGCTTTGATCACGGCACGAAAAGCCAGCACTGTGGTAAAGAACTATGACTTGGGCCCTTTTTTAGTTTAGTTTAGTTTTGATGTACAGGGTGGAAACAGGCCCTTCGGCCCATCGAGTCCATGCCAACCTGCGATCCAGCCAACCAGTCTGAAGAAGGGTTTCGACCCAAAATGCCATCCATTCCTTCTCTGCAGAGATGCTGCCAGTCGGTGAGACTAAGCGGAGGCTGGGCGATCGTTTCGCCGAACACCTCCGCTCGGTCCGCTTTAACCAACCTGACCTCCCGGTGGCTCAGCACTTCAACTCCCCCTCCCATTCCCCGTCCGACCTCTCTGTCCTGGGTCTCCTCCATGGCCAGAGTGAGCAACACCGGAAATTGGAGGAACAGCACCTCATATTCCGCTTAGGGAGCTGCATCCTGCGGGCATGAACATTGAATTCTCCCAATTTTGTTAGCCCTTGCTGTCTCATCCCCTTCCTCAGCCCTCGGGCTGTCTCCTCCCATCCCTCAGCCCTCGGGCTCCTCCTCCTCCTTTTTCCTTTCTTCTCCCAGCCACCCCCCATCAGTCTGAAGAAGGGTTTTGGCCCGAAACGTTGCCTATTTCCTTCGCTCCATAGATGCTGCTGCACCCGCTGAGTTTCTGCAGCATTTTTGTGTACCTTCGATTTTCCAGCATCTGCAGTTCCTTCTTAAACATGCTGCCAGTCCCGCTGAGTTACTCCAGCTTTTTGTGTCAATCTTTCATTATCTTAAACCAGCATCTGCAGTTCCTTCCCACACATCCCTACACTCTAACACTATCCTACACACACTAGGAAAAATTTACAATTTGACCAAACCAATTAACCTACAAGCCTTTTCTGCTATAATTTCTGAGTTTTCATATTTCTTTCAAGCTAACCAAAATCTTAAATTGGGGGAAAAAAACCAATTGTCATAACTCTTTCAACCAACCCATATCAATCAGTAACAATCCATATCTATAACATGGTCATTTTCTAGTGACAACATGGTGAAATGACTTAAGGTTCAAAAGTTCAGTGCAGGAGGGTGAGTTCAGGAGGAGAGATGGGATAGAGAGTTGGAAAGATTTGCTGGGCTTAAAGACCAACCAAAATCCAAAGAACGCAAAATCCAAATTCAGTCTCTGAGCAAAAATATTAAATATCTCCAGTTCCAGGCTTTTGGAATACAAATACCTATTCAGTAAACATTTTAATGATGGAGTTGAAAGCCAATTAATTTGAGTGTGTTATCATGGTATAACATCCTTGTCTAAAATAAGGGTATGACTATGATTTTTAAATTACATACCATGTAATTTAAAAATGATTGTCATATCCTTATTTTAGACAAGGCAATTTAACTGTCAGAAAAAAAAAATGATTTGAATTTTGAAGTTTTTTTGCTATTTTTCAAGATTTTTTGCTATTTTATGTAAAGTGAAAAGAACTATTTCCACCAGTGAGTGCATCCAGAACAAGGGATCAGATCCTCACAGTGGAGACAGATCGTCCCGGGATAATGTCAATAAGCACTTCTTCACACAAAGAAGCTGTTTAGAGCAATAGACAAATCAATGAAACATCTCAGAAATATTAAGGATTAAGAATGCAAGGAGGGGCCTTGGGAAGATACAGATCAGCCTTTCTGTCATATACATATTTGAAAGGCAGCACAGTTTTGAAAGGATAAATTTCCCCCTCCTGTTCTCTATTGGTCTTTTCTTCTTGGACAGACCCTTGGAGTCAAAGATGAGTTGATTCCAGTATGGTTTTGTGGGTTACATAGAACATAGAGCAGTACCAGCTCAAGAACAGGTCCTTCAGCCCACAGAAGAAGGGTTTCGGCCCGAAACGTTGCCTATTTCCTTCGATCCCTCTGAGTTTCTCCAGCACTTTTGTCTACCTACAGCCCACAATATCTGTACCAAACTGTTATCAGCTTGCATACAATCCATATCCCTCCACCCCCTGCATAGCCATGTGCCTATCTAAAAAACCCTTAAATGCCACTATCATATCCACCTCCACCAACACACCTGGCAGTGCATTCCAGGCACCCACCTCCCTCTGTGTAAAAAACTTGCCTCGCGCATCTACTTTAAATTCTGCCCCCCTCATCTTAAAGTTATGCTCTCTAGTAATTGGTATTATATTGATATTAATTAGTATTTCCATCCTGGGAAAAAGGTTTTGACTGTCGACCACATCCATGCCTCTCTTAATTGTATATATTTACATCAGGTCTCCCCTCAACCTCTGATGTTCCAGGGAACACATTCCGTCCGTCCAATCATTCTTTGTAGTGAATACCCTCTAAACCAGGCATCATTCTGGTAAACCTTCTCTACACCCTTGCCAAAGGCTCCACATCCTTCCCATCTGGTTCCCAGTTGGATGATGAGGACAGTGTAGGTCCGTGTGTTCTTCCACAGATGGATAATAGACGATAGACAATCGACAATGGACAATAGGTGCAGGAGTAGGCCATTTGGCCCTTCAAGCCAGCACCGCCATTCAATGTGATCATGGCTGATCATCCCCAATCAGTACCCCGTTCCTGCCTTCTCCCCATATCCCCTGACTCCGCTATTTTCAAGAGCCTTTTCTAGCTCTCTCTTGAAAGCATCCAGAGAACCCGCCTCCACTGCCCTCTGAGGCAGAGAATTCCACAGACTCACCACTCTCTGTGAGAAAAAGTGTTTCCTCGTCTTCGTTCTAAATGGCTTACTCCTTATTCTTAGGGATAAGTGGGGAGTTTTCTTATGCTTATGCAGGGCTTCTGTGCATTCCCGATGCATAGATCTGCAGTTTTTGAGAGCATCTCAAATGCTCCTTTTCCACTTTGCATAGTGATGGACCAGGCATTCCTAGGCATATTTACCTGCTTGCATGAAGGACTTTGGTAATTGCAGAATTAAATGTTTGCATGATGAAACAAATATCACTTCAGGACGTGCTATGACACTTTTAATATTGAAAGCACATGTAACAGCACCGGTAAAGCAGCCTATTTGGTTGACATTTCATTAACCACAACAACACTTCACCATGCGTCTGCTATGACCCAGCACAGAAACACATTACATTCTAGACGTGACCATGATGCCCAAGTTCCCAAAAGAAACTTAGTATGGCAATATCTTTGAGTGCAACTTGAGGTCATTCAGCCCATCAAGCCAGCGTGGGCCCTTTGGAAGACCTTTCTCAACCCGAAATGTCACCTATTCCTTTTCTCCAGAGTTGCTGCCTGTCCCGCTGAGTTACTCCAACATTTTGTGTTTACTTCCAATTACCCTCATCATCCTGCTCCTTCCCCATCGCTCTGCAGATTATTCCCCGTTTATGTTGATTGAATTCCCTTCTTTTGCTTGATATTAAATCGTTTCCCAAGGGAGTCAAGAACCAAATGTGTTTTATTGTCAACGGAACAATGAAACTCTTTCTTGCAGCAGTACAACAGATATGTAAAAATAGTGCTCTGTAAACATTATAATAAATGACAAACGAGTTCAGTATATTAATTGTGCAAAGACAACAACAATGCTCCCAAGTCTATGTAGTTTGGAGCTTAGTCGGAGGTTGTAGTGTTTAATAATCTAATGGTTGTTCAAAACTCTTTCTGAACAAAATTTACCTTCAAAATGTATCTATCCTCGTGTTAACCCTCATTCTTTTGCCAATTGTCTTGATCATGTCCTCACTACTGACCCTCCTGCCTCTGGAAACAGTTCCTCTCCAATTTGTATTTCACATGTAGTATATTCTTATCGGAGGAGGGAGATACAGTATGTGGTATGCTTATCGTGCAACACCACATGTGGAGTTATATAGAGTAATATCTATAGTTTAGGTGTTAGGTGCTCAGCCTTATTAATGAACCAACACAATCACATGTATATGCTGGCACCACATGGAGATGTTAACCAACTCTTTAATAAATCTGACAAAAACATTTAACTTTGAACTGTCCTCTTAGGTTTCCCAAGGAGAACAATGCTATCTCCGTGTGCAGTAAAACTCCACTTCTCCAGCATCTGATTTTTCAGCAACTTCAATAGATTGGCCACTGGTTAAATTAGGGTGGAATATGAGCTGGGGCCACAGTATGCATACAATGTGCAGCCTGATACGCCTCTAGTATTTTGCGAAATGAATTACCTTGGCATTATCCTTTCGTTTTGTTTCTATCTTGTACACGCTAGAATTTAGAAGATTGAGGGGGGATCTTATAGAAACTTACAAAATTCTTAAGGGGTTGGACAGGCTAGATGCAGGAAGATTATTCCCGATGTTGGGGAAGTCCAGAACTAGGGGTCACAGTTTAAGAATAAGAGGGAAGTCTTTTAGGACCGAGATGAGAAAATCATTTTTCACACAGAGAGTGGTGAATCTGTGGAATTATCTGCCACAGAAGGTAGTTGAGGCCAGTTCATTGGCTATATTTAAGAGGGAGTTAGATGTGGCCCTTGTGGCTAAAGGGATCAGGGGGTATGGAGAGAAGGCAGGTACAGGATACTGAGTTGGATGATCAGCCATGATCTTATTGAATGGCGGTGCAGGCTCGAAGGACCGAATGGCCTACTCCTACACCTATTTTCTATGTTTCTATCATTTCAGTCAAAACCCAAGAGCCCCTGGTATCATTTGCCTGAGAAGACTCGGGTATCCGAGCTTACTAGGCATGAAATGAGTTTTGAAAAGAGGTCTTTATCAAGATCTAGGAGCGATGGCTGAAAAGCAAATGCTACTCTTGTTCTTCCGAACTCTTGTGACTTTATCTCTCCTTAAAGGGCAAACCACTCATTCGAGGAATTAATTTGGTGAGCCATCTCAGCATGTCCATTTTCAATTATAATAATTGCTCCGGGTGGCTTACAAAAACATGAAGCCTGAAGAAGGTCGCGACCCGAAACATCACCTACCCATGTCATCTAGAGATGCTGCGTGACCCACTGAGTTGCTCCAGCACTTTGTCAAAAGATGTAGGGTTGATTGTGGAAAATGGCATTGAAGTAAATAACCAGCAGTGATGTTAATGAATGGTGCACAGCATGGGCTGAATGATCTGCACCTGCTTCTAGATATAGTTTGAAAGATACAGCATGGAAATAGGTTCTTTGGCTATTCGGGGGAAAAGGGTAACGGGAGAGAGAGAGTGGGACCTCTCATGAATCAAAGCAGTCACCTCTGTGTGGAGCCACAGGAGATGGGCAAGGTATTAAATTAGTGTTTCTCCTATGTATTTACTGAGGAGAAAGACAGTAGGGCGGAGGAAATTAGAACAGTCACTGGAAGTGTCTCGAGAGCAGTCAGGGTTACCGTCGAAGAAGTACTGAAGGCACTGTCGTGTTTGAAGGTAGACAAATCTCCAGGGCCTGATCAGATATATCCGATGACATTGCGGGAAACCAGAGAGGAAATTGCGGGAGCCCTGGTTGAAATTTACGAGTCGTACTTAAATACAGGAGAGGTGCCGGAAGAATGGAGGGTGGCAAATGTTGTGCCTCTTTTCAAGAAGGGCTGCAGGGAAAATGATGGGAACTATAGGCCGGTGAGTTTAACATCTGTAGTTGGTAAGTTACTGGAGAGTATTCTGAGGGATAGGTTATACAGGCATTTGGATGGGCATGGGGTGATTGGGGATAGTCAGCATGGTTTTGTACGTGGAAGGTCGTGTCTCACAAATCTGATTAATTTTTTTGAAGACGTGACCAAAAAGATCGATGAGGTCAGAGCTGTAGATGTTGTGTGCATGGACTTCAGTAAGGCGTTTGACAGGGTGCCGCATGGTAGGCTGCTCTGGAAGGTTAGATTGCATGGGATCCGAGGAGAGATAGCTGAATGGATAGCAAATTGGCTCCATGGAAGGAAGCAGAGGGTGATGGTGGAAGGTTGCTGCTCGGACTGGAGGCCTGTGACTAGTGGTGTGCCTCTGGGTTCAGTGCTGTTTGTCATCTACATCAATAATTTGGATGAGAACATACAGCGCAAGATTAGCAAGTTTGCTGATGATACAAAAGTTAGTGGTTTTGCAGATAGTGAAGATGTTTGTGGAAGATTGCAGTAGAATCTGGATCGATTGGTCAGGTGGGCGGAGGAATGGTTGATGGAATTTAATACAGAAAAGTGTGAGGTTTTGCATTTTGGGAGGTCGAACAAGGGCAGGACCTACACAGTGAATGGTGGGCCTCTGGGTACTGTTGAAGACATAGACATAGACATAGAAAATAGGTGCAGGAGTAGGCCATTCGGCCCTTCAAGCCTGCACCACCATTCAATATGATCATGGCTGATCATCCAACTCAGTATCCCGTACCTGCCTTCTCTCCATACCCCCTGATCCCCTTAGCCACAAGGGCCACATCTAACTCTCTCTTAAATATAGCCAATGAACTGGCCTCAACTAACGTCTGTGGTAGAGAATTCCACAGATTCACCACTCTCTGTATGAAAAATGTTTTTCTCATCTCGGTCCAAAAAGACTTCCCCCATATCCTTAAACTGTGACCCCTTGTTCTGGACTTCCCCAACATCGGGAACAATCTTCCTGCATCTAGCCTGTCCAACCCCTTAAGAATTTTGTAAGTTTCTATAAGATCCCCCTTCAATCTTCTAAATTCTAGTGAGTACAAGTCGAGTCTATCCAGTCTTTCTTCATATGAAAGTCTTGACATCCCAGCAATCAGTCTGGTGAACATTCTCTGTGCTCTCTCTATGGCAAGAATGTCTTTCCTCAGATTAGGAGACCAAACTGTACACAATACTCTAGGTGTGGTCTCACCAAGACCCTGTACAACTGCAATAGAACCTCCCTGCTCCTATTGCAATGGAAGACATTTAAAGATTGCATGGATGAACTTGCAATGGAAGACATTTAAAGACTGCATGGATGAACTTGCAATGGAAGACATTTAAAGACTGCATGGATGAACTACAAAAATTGTTCATCCCAGTTTGGCAAAAAGAATAAATCAGGGAAGGTAGTGCATCCGTGGATAACAAGGGAAATCAGGGATAGTATCAAAGCGAAGGATGATGCGTACAAATTAGCCAGAAAAAGCAGCATACCGGAGGACTGGGAGAAATTCAGAGACCAGCAAAGGAGGACAAAGGGCTTAATTAGGAAAGGAAAAATAGATTATGAAAGAAAACTGGCAGGGAACATAAAAACTGACTGCAAAAGTTTTTATAGATATGTGAAAAGAAAGAGATTAGTTAAAACAAATGTAGGTCCCTTGCAGTCAGAAACAGGTGAGTTGATCATGGGGAACAAGGATATGGCGGACCAATTGAATAACTACTTTGGTTCCGTCTTCACTAAGGAAGACATAAATAATCTGCCGGAAATAGCAGGGGACCGTGGGTCAAAGGAGTTGGAGGAATTGAGTGAAATCCAGGTTAGCCGGGAAGTGGTGTTGGATAAATTGAATGGATTAAAGGCCGATAAATCCCCAGGGCCAGATAGGCTGCATCCCAGAGTACTTAAGGAAGTAGCTCCAGAAATAGTGGATGCATTAGTAATAATCTTTCAAAACTCTTTAGATTCTGGAGTAGTTCCTGAGGATTGGCGGGTAGCAAGCGTAACCCCACTTTTTAAGAAGGGAGAGAGAGAGAAAACGGGGAATTACAGACCAGTTAGTCTAACATCGGTAGTGGGGAAACTGCTAGAGTCAGTTATTAAAGATGGGATAGCAGCACATTTGGAAAGTGGTGAAATCATTGGACAAAGTCAGCATGGATTTACAAAAGGTAAATCATGTCTGACGAATCTTATAGAATTCTTCGAGGATGTAACTAGTAGCGTGGATAGGGGAGAACCAGTGGATGTGGTGTATCTGGACTTCCAGAAGGCTTTCGACAAGGTCCCACATAAGAGATTAGTATACAAACTTAAAGCACATGGCATTGGGGGTTCAGTATTGATGTGGATAGAGAACTGGCTGGCAAACAGGAAGCAAAGAGTAGGAGTAAACGGGTCCTTTTCACAATGGCAGGCAGTGACTAGTGGGGTACCGCAAGGCTCAGTGCTGGGACCCCAGCTATTTACAATATATATTAATGATCTGGATGAGGGAATTGAAGGCAATATCTCCAAGTTTGCGGATGACACTAAGCTGGGGGGCAGGGTTAGCTGTGAGGAGGATGCTAGGAGACTGCAAAAGGTGACTTGGATAGGCTGGGTGAGTGGGCAAATGTTTGGCAGATGCAGTATAATGTGGATAAATGTGAGGTTATCCACTTTGGTGGCAAGAACAGGAAAGTAGACTATTATCTAAATGGTGGCCGACTAGGAAAAGGGGCGATGCAGCGAGACCTGGGTGTCATGGTACACCAGCCATTGAAAGTAGGCATGCAGGTGCAGCAGGCAGTGAAGAAAGCGAATGGTATGTTAGCTTTCACAGCAAAAGGATTTGAGTATAGGAGCAGGGAGGTTCTACTGCAGTTGTACAGGGTCTTGGTGAGACCACACCTGGAGTATTGCGTACAGTTTTGGTCTCCAAATCTGAGGAAGGACATTATTGCCATATAGGGAGTGCAGAGAAGGTTCACCAGACTGATTCCTGGGATGTCAGGACTGTCTTATGAAGAAAGACTGGATAGACTTGGTTATACTCTCTAGAATTTAGGAGATTGAGAGGGGATCTTATAGAAACTTACAAAATTCTTAAGGGGTTGGACAGGCTAGATGCAGGAAGACTGCTCCCGATGTTGGGGAAGTCCAGGACAAGGGGTCACAGCTTAAGGATAAGGGGGAAATCCTTTAAAACCGAGATGAGAAGAACTTTTTTCACACAGAGAGTGGTGAATCTCTGGAACTCTCTGCCACAGAGGGTAGTCGAGGCCAGTTCATTGGCTATATTTAAGAGGGAGTTAGATGTGGCCCTTGTGGCTAAGGGGATCAGAGGGTATGGAGAGAAGGCAGGTACGGGATACTGAGTTGGATGATCAGCCATGATCATATTGAATGGCGGTGCAGGCTCGAAGGGCCGAATGGCCTACTCCTGCACCTAATTTCTATGTTTCTATGTTTCTATAATCAAATCCTTTTGCTATGAATGCTAACATACCATTTGCTTTCTTCACTGCCTGCTGCACCTGCATGCCTACTTTCAATGACTGGTGTACCATTTCCCCTTTTCCTAATTGGCCACCATTCAGATAATAGTCTACTTTCCTGATTTTGCCACCAAAGTGGATAACCTCACATTTATCCACATTATACTGCATCTGCCATGCATTTGCCCACTCACCCAACCAATCCAAGTCACCTTGCAGTCTCCTAGCATCCTCCTCACAGCTAACATGTCATCCGCAAACTTGGAGATGTTGCATTCAATTCCCTCGTCCAAATCATTAATATATATTGTAAATAGCTGGGGTCCCAGCACTGAGCCTTGCGATACCCCACTAGTCACTGCCTGCCATTGTGAAAAGGACCCGTTTACTCCTACTCTTTGCTTCCTGTCTGCCAGCCAGTTCTCTATCCACATCAATACTGAACCCCCAATACCGTGTGCTTTAAGTTTGCATACTAATCTCTTATGTGGGATCTTGTCGAAAGCCTTCTGAAAGTCCAGATATAACACATCCACTGGTTCTCCCTTATCTACTAGTTACATCCTCGAAAAATTCTATAAGATTCGTCAGAAATGATTTACCTTTCATAAATCCATGCTGAGTTTGTCCAATGATTTCACCACTTTCCAGTTGTAGAGCAGAGGGATCTAGGAGTACAGGTGTATGGTTCATTGAATGTCGAGTCGCAGGTCGATAAGTTGGTCAAAAAAGCTTTTGGTATTTTGGCCTTCATCAGACAGAGTATTGAGTATAGAAGTTGGGAGGTCATGTTGCAGTTGTATAAGACGTTGGTGAGACTGTATTTAGAATATTGTGTTCAGTTCTGTCATAGGAAAGATATTGTCAAGCTTGAAAGGGTTCAGAGAAGATTTACGAGGATGTTGCCAGGACTCGAGGGTGTGAGCTTTAGGGAGAGGTTGTGTAGGCTGTGTCTCTAATACATGAAGCACAGGAGGATGAGGAGAGATCGTATCGAGGTATACAAAATCATGAGAATAATAACAGTCTTTTGCCCAGAGTAGGGGAATCAAGGACCAGAGGTCATAGGTTCAAGGTGAAGGGGTAAAGATTTAATAGGAATCCGAGGGGTAAGTTTTTCACACAAAGGGTGGTGGGTGTATGGAACAAACTGCCAGAGGAGGTAATTGAGACTGAGACTTTCCCATCGTTTAAGAAACAGTTAGACAGGTACGTGGATAGGGCAGGTTTGGAGGGATATGGACCAAGCACATCTGTGGGACTAGTGTGACTGGGACATTGTTAGCCGGTGTGGGCAAGTTGGGCCGAAGGGCCTGTTTCCACACTGTATCACTCTACGACTGAGTCCATACCATCAATGGATCACTCATTCACACCAGTTCTATGCTAATCAATCCACTTTCAATCCTAACTACCACTTGCTAACTACCAAAGGCAATTTAGAGACCCCATTTACGTATATGTATGTCCGTTTTAACAAAGGCCAAGGATTTACTTTCAAATCCAGCTGCTTCAGTCAGTCCAGACTGAGAGCCTCTGTGAACGACACAGAACTGGGGGGATTTGCAGAACTGACAGCACGGACTGAGCTTTCTAATCCCAACTGCCTGGAAAGAGAATGAAATCAGCTCGAGTTCCTGTTTCTCGGTTAAATGACGGCATGTGTCATCACCAGATGAGGATGGGAGAAAGCCCAGTGAAATACTGCATCGTTTCCTATTGCTACCACTTACTCACAAGCAACAGCCTCGAGATTGATGAAAACTCACAGAGAAGCTCATCTGTGACCCATTCTAGGGACTTAATGACCAATTTAAAATTTCAGTCCAATTAATCCCAGCTGTGACAGAATGCAAAGATTGCGACGGAACAATTTAAACAATAAATAGATATCAGGATTTCAGGAGTTAAACCCATGTACTGTTTCACATTACTGTCAATGAGACAGATGGAAGATTCCTATTAATCCGCAGGATAAAATTCACGATGGATTTATACCAACATGATTATGTAAAAGTTGATTGAATATTTAAACATTGAGAGCTCTTGCCAGTGGTCTGTCAATTCAAGACATTCTTCTTTTTCACATTTGAGTTTATGTTTAGCACCTCTTTGTGATATTCTTTCTCTCTTTGAGATATGATTTAGAACAATCTAGTTCTCATTTTCTTTCTCCTGAATGCATTGAATAACTTTCCAAATGGAATTCACTTCAGGAAGGTCTGAGGTAATATGTTGGTGCAGGATAAAAATTACAATGAATAATGAGATACTCAGATGTATCATCTGATGGAAGTTTTAAACATTAACATTGTTTATCGCTCCACTGATACTGCCTGACTTATAAAATATTCCCTTTCTTTGCACTAGCTTTTAGTGATAAATGTATTTGTGTCCCTCGGTCTCACTGTTACCTCTGATCTCTCCTTCTTAGGTCCAAAGTCATAAACTCACAGTTTGAACTCTACTTGCCCACTCATTTACTTCACAATGATTGCAACCTGCACTCTGCACTAGTTATCTAACTTGTAGTTGTAGGTAAACTTCAATGAACAGTTCACTATTGCAGAACATCACGGAAGTGCAGCTGGTCGAGCTGCTGCCTCGAGTGCTCCAGTACAGCAGCTTTGATTCTGACCTCCGTTGCTGTCTGTGTGGAGTTTGCGTCGCTCCCTGTGACAGAGGATTTCTTTTGGGTACTCCACTTTTCTTCCCAGTCAAATGACATGGGTCGGTGTATGTGTGTGAGTGTTTGTGAGCGTGTGTATGGGTATGAGCGAGGGGGTGGGTGTGTGGATATATGTGTGTGGGTGTGTATGTGAGCATGTTTAGGGCATATGTGTTCAAAGAGAAGCACAGTGTTTACATTCAAAGAGCTGTGCTGTCAACGGAGTTATGAAACCAAGACCCACAACAAGCTGAGGCATTTAAAATATTGAAATTAATTTGAAAAAAAATGCTACTAATTGTAATGAAACATGTTCCCGATGTTGGGGGAATCCAGAACCAGGGGCCACAGTTTAAGAATAAGGGGTAAGCCATTTAGAACGGAGACGAGGAAACACTTTTTTTCACAGAGTTGTGAGTCTGTGGAATTCTCTGCCTCAGAGGACGGTGGAGGCCGTTTCTCTGGATACTTTCAAGAGAGAGCTAGATAGGGCTCTTAAAGATAGCGGAGTCAGGGGATATGGGGAGAAGGCAGGAACGGGGTACTGATTGAGGGTGATCAGCCATGATCACATTGAATGGCGGTGCTGGCTAGAAGGGCCGAATGGCCCACTCCTGCACCTATTGTCTATAATGGTGATGATGGAACGATTGGATTTCTGATTTGAAACCAAATCGATTTGTTCTTTCATTTCCTTTATGGAGAGAAATCTGCTGCCGTTACCTTAAAGGGGTGAAATATGACTCCAGACCCACAATAGTGTGGTTGATTCAAACATGACTTTAACATATTCTCATTTCAAAGGCATTTGAGTTGACTAATGAATAGCAGCTTTACTCTGATGTCTACATCCCATGAAATGATGAAATAAATATCTCCTTTCTTTCAAGACAGATTTATTTAGTTGCCAAATGGCCCTTTTTTAACTATGCCAAGTTGAGTTTACTGTGATATGCACAAGTATGGTGTGGTTCAATGAAAATCTTGCTGGCAGCAGCATCATAGGCACATAGACTCAGACAATACACACATACATAAACTATACAGTGAAAATAAATCAGATTGTGGAGAAACAAGATATTAGTGTAAAACACAATTTGGAAAACAAGTCCATGGTTTTTCATGAGACCAGCCGCTGTGTTCTGTTGTTGAGGAAAGATTATAGTTGAGCAGGTCAGATCCAGAACCTGATAGTTGATGGAAAGTAGCTGTTCCTGAACCTGGTGGTGTAGGACGTCAGGCTTCTGTATCTCCTGGCCAATGCTAGCAGCGAGAAGGGGGCATGGCCTGGATGGAGGGCCATCAGGCTATTAAACCTGGCTCAGACAAAACTCTGATTATTAATAACCCATTATCTGTTATTTGCACTTCATCAGTTTATTTATTCATGTGTGTATATATTTATATTATGGTATATGGACACACTGATCTGTTCTGTAGTCATGCCTACTATGTTCTGAAGCAAAGCAAGAATTTCATTGTCTTATCAGGGACAGATGACAATAAACTCACTTGAACTTGAACTTGACCCAATGCTTCATGTAGATGCTTTCGATGATGTGGAGGGCTGTACAGTAAAATCATCCCATTTTGCCTTTTGTTTTTCTGCCTGTTATTTTAAATTGTGTTTTTTAAATTATCTCTGAATAACCAAAGCCCCTTGCACCATTCCATTAAATCTTTATACCTCCTAGACTGTGTGGAGTGATGCATGTGCCTTTGGAATGGCTGCTTGGTACAGTGTCATAGAGTCATACACCACAGAAACAGACCTTTTGACCCAACTCGACTCTGCTGACCAAGATGGCTGCTTGGTATATGACAGTTTATGTTGGAATCTCTATGTTCCTGGGCAAATACAAATTAAATACCATTCTTTGTGGGGCACAGATTAGAATGTGTTGTTTTGAGAGAATTTAAAAATCAGTGATTTATCTGGTCCATCCTGTAATGTGGCCCTGGACCTGTAGAGGGAGCCCTTCGTCCTGTAGGACAGTGAACATCTTGAGCTGACAAATCACAGGAGTGGATCACTGGCAGATGAAAGGGAAATAATTTGCATGTCCAAATGCTGTATGTCTAAACTAAACTAAACTAAATGCATAAAATTCATACAACGTGTACAGTATTTGCACTGTTACTAATGACATTTCTGTGCAACGACTGCTCATGTCAGTGCAACAAGTTATGGGAAGAGCAAACAAGCTTATACAATGTTTACATTTTCAGGAGTTGTCCTTTGTGTCCTGCAATGATGGCACCAAAGCAGCTTCAAATTCGTAGGAATAAATTTCACCAGCAATATGTCCCAGACCAGCCACATTGAAGCAGAAAGGCATGGTGTCAAGAAAGCACACCAAAGCATCTTGTGTAGGAAGGAACTGCAGATGCTGGTTTAAACCGGAGGTAGAAACAAAAAGCTGGAGTAACTCAGCGGGACAGGCAGCATCTCTGGAGAGAAGGAATGGGCCACTTTTTGGTTAATTTCGCATCTCTGGAGAGAAGGAATGGGTCACATTTCGGGTCAAGATCCTTCATCAGAAGAAGGGTTTCGACCTGGAAAGGCAGCCATTCCTTCTCTCCAGAGATGCAGCCAATCCCGCTGAGTTACTCCAGCTTTTTGCATCTACTTCCTTGGAAGGCGAAGGAAATTCGGCGTGTCCCCAATAACCCCTACCAATTTCTACAGATGTGCCTAAGAAAGCATTTAATCGGGATACATTACAGCATGGTCATGAGAACAGCTCCATCCATGATTGCAAGAAATTACAAGATACAAGATACATTTATTTGTCACGTGTGCCAGTTGGCAGTGAAATGTAATCGCATCAAATTGTGGACACAGCCCAGACTATCACGGAAACAACCACCCTTCCATGGACTCCATTTACACTGCATATTGCTTCGGCAAGGCTACCAGCATAATCAAGGACCAGTCTCAACCTCCTCCCCTCCCTCCTCCCCTCTCCCATCAGGCAAGAGGTACAGAAGCTTAAAAAACACTCGGCTCCAGATTCAGGGACCTCCCATCTACCTCATTGGAGACCTTTGTTTCAATGTTATCTTGCACTAAGTGTTATACCTTTTAGCCTGTATCTATACACTGTGGATGGTTTGATTGTGATCTTGTCTACTTTTTTCATTGACTGAATAGCACACAACAAAAAGCTTTTCACTGGCAGATGGATGAAGAAAGTGACAGATGCTGGAGTCAAAAGGGTATCAGATAAGGAGTGAAATGTAAAGCCAGAGGGAAGGATAGAGGGGATGGGCGGAGGACAAACGACACCTTCTGTCTTTTTAATCTCAGGCCTGACTCCAACCATCGAGCCTCCCCTCCTCACAGCTTTTACCCTCCATTCCCCCAACAATAAGGGCGGCACAGTGGTGCAGCGGTAAAGCTGCTGCATTACAGAGACAGAGACCCAGCTTCGATTTTTACTACGGGTGCTGTCTGTACGGAATTTGCACGTTCTCCCTGTGACCGTGTGGGTTTTCTCTGGGTGCTCCGGTTTCCTCCCAAACTCCAAAGACGTACAGGTTTGTAGGTTAATTGGCTTCGGTAAAAATTGTAAATTGTCTCTAGTGTGTAGGATAGTGTCAGTGTACGGGGTGATAGCTGGTCGGCGTGGACTGGGTGGGCTGAAGGGCCTGTATCTACGCTGTATCTCCAAAGTCTAAATCTCCAAAGTCAGTCTGATGAAGGATCCCGACCCGAAACATCACCTATCAATGCTCCTCAGAAATTCTGCCTGACGCATCGTGTTACTCCAACCAGCATCTGCGCTTCCTTGTTTCTACAAATTAGATCAGTGACTCTTTGGCTGATATTCAAGGGGTGGCGCATGGTCCAGAGGGACTTATGAGATGTCTATGAACTGATCACCTTTGTCAACAGCTTCAATGCTAATGCTGGGGTTACTGTTTGGTAAATGAAATTTCGCAAGTTCAGAAGATAATAGGTTGGAGTAAGGGCAGTGGAAAAATTGTCACAGTTATTATCGAGTGGAGAGTTAGCAATAGGTAGATGACTATTTACCAGTGCAAAACATAAAAATGTTTTAGATAAAAATTATGAGGTTTGTTGGCTGAAACGAAGGAGCAGTGCTACATTGAAACTCTGACTGTGGTTTTACTGAGTGGAACTGAGGGAAGGATGGTTGAGATAGAGTGAGTAGGAGCTGTTGCAGAGGATGGTCAAAAGCATGCATGTCTCTATTGTCTCTCTATTGTCATCGTTATCATGCAGGAAATACAGCAAGGAATTTAGTGCCAACAGAATGTTGCATTGTCATGCTTGTTCTCCTTTGGATCAGGTGTATAAGTAAGTTACCATCTTCTCTGCCAGATGAATGCAAAACAATCCTTGAAACTAAAATGAAGACAGGAGAGTCTCCCTGATGTAATAATTATCTTAGAGTCAATATTATGAATATTTGGCTGGTAGACAAAAATGCTGGAGAAACTCAGCGGGTGAGGCAGCATCTATGGAGCGAAGGAAATAGGTGACGTTTTGGGTCGAGACCCTTCTTCAGAAACGTCGCCAATTTCCTTCACTCACCCGCTGAGTTTCTCCAGCATTTTTGTCTACCTTCGATTTTCTAGCATCTGCAGTTCCTTCTTAAACATTAATATTTGGCTGGTCATTTTTACATTGTGTATATAAAATGTATGTTTTTATATGTTGGAACTTGTGCGAAATTGGCTCTAGCATTGTATACCTGCAGGGCAGTACTTTAAATACTTTACTGGCCATAAAATCAATTTCACGTGACCTGAAATTGAATGAGGTGCCAATGGTCATTTTTATTTCAGAGATATTTTAAAAGACATGCACCAAATAAAGTTCAAGTGAGTTTATTGTCATGTGTCCCTGATAGGACAATGAAATTCTTGCTTTGCTTCAGCACAACAGAACATAGTAGGCATTGACTACAAAACAGATCAGCGTGTCCATATAACATTATATAAATATATACACACATGAATAAATAAACTGATAAAGTGCAAATAACAGATAATGGGCTATTAATGTTCAGAGTTTTGTCCGAGCCAAGTTGTCCTGATGGCTGTGGGGAAGTAGCTATTCCTGAACCTGGTCGTTGCAGTCTTCAGGCTCCTGTACCTTCTACCTGAAGGTAGCAGGGAGATGAGTGTGTGGGTCCAGGATGGTGTGGGTCCTTGATGATACTGCCAGCCATTTTACCGACAGCCTTAAAGTACAGGGATGAACGTTTTTGTCTGAAAATGAGTGGCACTTTATTCTTTGCATCCAGCCAAGAATGAATTTTAATATTGCACCGGAAGCTATCATAATTTGGTCAGATTACTTATTCGAATCCTTACATGAAATCATGAAAATCTTGCTTGCAGCAGCCACATCACAGACATTTTGACACAGACAATACACAAAAACATAAACTACATATAAATTACAAATACATTCTGTAATAAAATGATGAAAACTGCAGAAAAAAACATTAATGCAAAAACACCAACTCTTGCTGTAATTAAAGTAAAAATATGACCATTTCATGGGCAGATTAAACGCTCTTTCTCATTGTGCATTTACTCCTGATATTGTTGTTGCTTTCGTTTAAAATGTTGGCATGTAATTTTCCTAAAACATCTACCTGCACAGCCAGGGACCAAGTTGGGCAGCACTGCTGATGCAGGCAAACACACGCACCGTCTGCATTGTGAGGCAGCCACCAGCTCTGTGCAGCTTTGGTGCGGGCAGCCGCACAGGCACAGTGACTGGGGGAAGCAGGGGCGGGGGAAGACGGACGGGGACGGGCTGGGTTGGTGGCAGTGGGGGAGTCGGCGCAGGCGCAGTGAACGCGGATGGCTGTGTGGAGCGTGGGCTGGAGGAGCGGGCGCGTGCTCCGGGGAAGGTTCTAATGCGGAGCGCGGCGGCAATAGGAGCAGCAGCAGCAGCGTGACTGCGGCCCGGAGTCGTCCTCCCACCGCGCTGCAACTTAACGCTGCTTAGCCACGGGTGCGGCCTCCATGCAGTGTGCTCGTTCCGCCGAGATCACGCCGGCAGCAGCAGCAGCAGCAGCAGCAGCACCCACGGCAGGGGCCGGAGCTTCTCTTCACCCGTGACTTCGGGGAGGAGGTGAAGAGAGCACTTTGTGCTTTGCATAGATCAGAGCAGGTCCGAGCAGTGCAGCAATCCAAGAAGACAGGCTGGAAGGGGCAGGGAGGTTCAGTTTTTATATTTTTGTTTGTAAAATCATCTTATTTCAATGCAGTTGTGCAAACAATGTATTAGTTCTGAAGACGTAACTTTATTGATGTGCTATAGACATATAAACATAGAAAATAGGTGCAGGAGTAGGCCATTCGGCCCTTCGAGCCTGCACCGCCATTCAATATGATCATGGCTGATCATCCAACTCAGTATCCTGTACCTGCCTTCTCTCCATACCCCCTGATCCCTTTAGCCACAAGGGCCACATCTAACTCCCTCTTAAATATAGCCGATGAACTGGCCTCAACTACATTCTGTGGCAGAGAATTCCAGAGATTCACCACTCTCTGTGTGAAAAATGGTTTTCTCATCTCGGTCCTAAAGGATTTCCCCTCTATCCTTAAGCTGTGACCCCTTGTCCTGGACTTGTCATCTAATGTCATCTAATTCTTGCTCGTTCATTCTTCTGTAGGCCAACTGTTGGGATTGTGAGTTCAGCCCCCTTTCTCCAGATGATAGGGTTGAAAGAGTCAAACAATGAGGATGGGTTGAACTTGGTCCTTCAAAATGGTTAAATATATTTCTGTGATTGATATGGAGGAGGGAAATAGTCCATAATATGGAGGTTTGATTGTGAAATTGGAAGCTGACTATTTAGGAACTTGCAATGGGGATCAATGGAAAATAGAGCTGCTTTATCTTAATAACTTAAGGTTGTGAGGGGTAGGTAATAGTGTAAAATCTAAGATTATTTGACAAGGGTGTTGAGGATGATAATTAACACTGTTTTGTTAGAGACAAGGATCTACAGATGATGGATTACAACAATAAAAGCGTTGGAGTAACTCAGTGGGTCAGTCAGCATCTCTTGGGGGGGGGGGGGGGGGGGCAGACATGAATAGGTGATGTTTTGGATCAGGACCCTTCTTCAGATTCAGTCTGATGGGTTAGTTTGAAGAAGCATCTTGACCCAAAACAGCACCTATCCATGTCTTTAGAGACAGTGTACAGTGGTGCAGTGGTAGAATTGCTGCCTTACAGCGTCAGAGACCCGGGTACCACCCTGACTGGGAGTGCTGGTTGTACCGAGTTTGTATGTTCTCCCTGTGACCATGTGGGGTTTCTCTGGGTGCTCTGGTTTCCTCCCACATTCCATTGACGTGTAGGTGAATTGGCGTCTGTAAATTGTTCCTAGTGTGTAGGATAGAACTAGTGTATGGGCGATTGTGGTCGGTGGGCTGAAGGGCCTGTTTCTACGCTTATCTCTCTAAACTAAAATACTTTAAATAAAGATACTACCTGACCCGCTGAGTTACTCTAGCACTTGGCTTCACTGATTTATTATGTTTATTTCTTCTGTCACATTATCCGATATGCGCAGTATGATTTGCCAAGATAGCAGACAAATTCAACATTTTTAACTCTATTATGTGCACATGGGAAAATGTTGTTACCTTTGGATATGATAATCAAAGAAAGCTTATAAGGTGGGGTGATGGAATCGAGGTGCAGGTCTGTTATGAACTAATTGATGGGGTTAAGGGGGTTGAATGTCTCACTCCGGTAGCTTAGAGATATAGCGTGGAAACAGGCCCTTCAGCCCACCGCACCAACCAGAGATACCTGTACACTAACACTTTCCCACATACAGTAGGGAAAATTTACAATTTTACCAGGCCAATTAATCTACACACTTAGCTAAGAAGCTCCACCCACAGAGGTTCTGGGGAACTGTTACATTCGATGGGTGCTGTTTAGATTTTTGCTTAGTTTTGAGCTCAGTACATTGTAACAAATGTGTAAGAGATGACATTGCTGACCGTCATTTTTCAAATGGCTACTTCACTTTCCGGCTTTGTTTTAAAAAGGGCAGTCTACCAATGATTTTATAGACGTGTCTGCAAAAGTTTGAAGTTTTAGCAATTTTTACTGGTCTCTTTCTGTTTAGGCCCTAATTTCTGTCATGTCGTCCAGTGATGCTTTGATACCATCAGGAAAATCTGAAAATGAAGAGGAAGTGATATTTGTGAGCGTATGTATTGGAAGCCTATACATTCTCGATTCTACTTTTTTTTTGGGAGATGTCTTTACTCTGCTGTCCAGTTGTATAAATGATGCCATTCAACTCAAGATGGCAATCATCAGAAATGATTTCCTGTTCTAAGGATCATTATTTTTCAAGTCATCCTTGGGAAGCTAAACATCTGGTTTTTATGGACCAGATTGAGACATAGTGCTTAAGACAGGAATCCATGTACCTGTGTTGCTGTTGCAATAATTTTTTTTGTTGTGCCTTTAATTTGACTTGACATACAATACAATACAATACAATTCAATTTATTGTTACTTTAATGTCTAGGGTGTGCAGTGTTGAAAAATGTTTCTCTAAGCTTAACATATTTCTGGCATATTATTCTTTGTTGCATTTAATCAGCAACATACTTTAATGTTTTATGCTTAATTCTATCTTTTATTTTATCCGCTCTTGATTTTCACCAGTTGAGGACGTACAACACTGCCACTCCTTATGTGCTGGGTATTTTATTTTCGGAATTCCTCTTGCCTTTAAATGCTGGAACATGAGTAGGCATAAACAAAGCAAGGCTTGTCTCTGCACGAAGCATGTTGTATGGACCATACTTCAACATGTCCATTACTATCAATGGGTCTTTGAGGTGTGTTAGAAAACATGTTGTTGGCAGCAGTTAACAATAAAACATCTTTTGGGGTTGTGTACTTTGGAGAACTACCGTATTTCCCGGCAATGAAGACGCAATTTTTCACCCAAAAATAAGGCACGAAAATTTACCTACGTCTTGAAGGCCAAAGGTTAGGTTGCTAGCCAAGAAAGATAGACTTGGCTATCCCTCAGTGCAGCAACATCAAGAACGAAGAAGGGTCTCGACCCGAAACATTGCCTATTTCCTTCGCTCCATAGATACCGCCTCACCCGCTGAGTTTCTCCAGCATTTTTGTCTACCATCAAGAACGATGTTGCTGTACTGAGGGATAGCCAAGTCTATCCCTCATTGCTTGCAGCTGATAGGAAGCGGCTGTAAAGTGGGAAGCGGCTGTAAAAGGACAGCGCCGCTGGGGGAGGAGAGTTCCTTTCACAGCGTATGGGGAGTCTGGCCCGGGACAGCATGGGCAGGAGCGTTGAGAAGGAGGGGGTCGGGGATCATGCCAGGAACTAACTCACTCACACCGCTGTCGTGGCGCTCCTGGCCGGGGAGGGAAGTAGCTCGGGTGGCTGCGAGCGGCCACCGGGACCGGCCGCCACCTCAGCGCCTTCTGACGGTGCTCACCTCTGGCAGTGCTCTCCGTCTGAACACCTCTCCTGCCGCTCGCCGGCCTCGCTCATGTCAGCCGCTTCCCGCAAATCCTTAAATTCCGACTGCCTCCTGGAGCAGGACATGGCCTCACTTGCTGCGCTGGGTGACACTGCATGAAACTGCCGGTCCGTGTCTTTCAAGAACAAAGATCATAGAGCGGAGCAGGAGCAGGTCAGCGGGAGATGGATAGCAGGACAGTGGGCGGTGGAGCTTACTCCTGTGTCAGTGCGAGTAACTTCAATTGGTCCCTTGAACTCGTATTATCATTCAATAAGATCATAACTGATTCAACTTGACCCGGTGTGCTCCCGTTTTTCCCACCATCTCTCCACCTGCCGTCACCCCCCCCCCCCCCCCCACCCATTCAGTAATTCAAAATGGAGAAGATCTGGAAGCCTTGGGCAAATTGAATTGTTGCTTCCTCTATTTCTATTTATTTATGTATCTATCTATTTATTTATTTATTTTTGGGCGTGAGAAATTCTATGTCCCGCCAGCCTTTTTTCAAAATTTAGCAACTCAGAATGGGGGTGCGTCTTCGACGCAGGTGCGCCTTCATTGCCGGGAAATTCGGTATCTTGTTTGCAAGCAGATGACACATTTTGGGAGACGGGAAGCAATGGCCAGTGATAAGTTTGTTGCTGCATGGATTAATGCAGGGTTCACTGGTGTTTGTTATCTATACTAATGAATTGGATGAGAAAGTAGATGGCATGGAGCGCAGATTTGTGGATGACACCAGAATTGGAGTGAACAGTGAAGAAGATTATCTGAGATTTCAACCTGGAAAGTGGGCCAAAGAATGGCAGATGGAAGTTAAATAAGTGTGATTTTATTTCTGAAATTAAACACTAGTTGCTGGTTTAGTCTGGTTGCTGGTTGATCGCGCCTGATGATGTGACCAAAAAACTTGATGGCAGAGCTGTAGCCATTGTCTATTGGGATTTCAACAAGGCATCTGACAAGGTTCTGCATAGTCGGTTGCTCTGGAAGGTTAGATCGCATGGGAGAGATTGCTGTCTTGATAGAAAATTGGCTTGATAGAAGGAAACAGAGGGAGTCGGTGGAAGATTGTTTTTCAGACTGGAAGCCTGTGACTAGTGGTGCTTCAAGGATCGATGCTGTGTGTGGTTTATATCAATGATTTGGACAAGAATATCCAAGGCATGATTAATAATGACCTGATCCAAGGCATGACCTGATGTGCAATATTGGGGCAAAAACGATGCATGGTACTGTTAGTCCATCCATTGTAGTTTAAACGGCAATTTTAAACGGTTAATTTCTTCCTGTTTTTGAAAGAAATGTGTACGTTGTCAGGTATGGTTATCAGCTGCTGTCCTTGTCTCCCAGCTGGTATGCATTTGTCACGGGGAGAGGAGAGTGCCTTCAAGTACTTAAAACTGAAACGCTTCTCTCTCTATCTTGTACAGTGATACTCGCACAGGACCAGCAAGGTTCGGGTGCTGTCCAACTCTTCCTGGTTTTGTTTCTTGTTTGTCTGCTTTCAGCAATCGGAGTCAAGCTCTAGAATATCTTGTCCAAACTATTCTCCCACTCTAAACTCTTCTCCTTTCAGATCTTCTTTAATGCTTGAATACTAACCAGGCTGTCATAACGTCATGTCAAATTCTTGCCAAATTTTAACATAACATTCCCATGAAGTGCATATGAGGAGCTTTATTATGTTAAAGACACAATTTTGTTTGATTTTTGAATTTATTTTTCTGATCCTTGTTATCCCCACCCTCATAAGAACAGCCATGACAATGGTGGCAAGTAAATTATTTTCATACTCGATGAAAAAACAAAACAATATTTGCCATTGTGTATTTGGGGTAAATACTACTTTTCTCTTCTTTCTGCTTTGCGGATTGCAAAGGGGAATAATTGTACCCTTTTGGTTGCTCCATCTCTCATTCCTCCAGCCCTGGGTACTACCTCCATCCATCCGCCAATCTACCCCTCCTTATCCTGATTTGCCGATCATTTGCCAGCTCCTCCCTGCTCCTCCCTCGCCTCTTATTACCAGCTATCTCTCCTTCACACCATCGGTCTTTGAAGACCGCAACGTTGCCTGTCCATTGCCCTCCACAGATACTCCCTGACCCACTGAGTTGCTCCAGCAGTTTTATGCTTTGGTGTGTAGCTAGCTGCCTCCTGGCCAGAATGCCCACGTTTTCTTGATGACTTGAGTTCCCACAGAAAGTTAAAGCTGCTCACACACCTTAATATGATGTCTCTGAATGAACAGTCATGAAGGTTATGGCGATTAATTTGCAACACCCCAATCAAACTTTGTCCCTGACGAATGTGACGAGCAAAGAAGTGATCATCTTTGGTTTGGGAACATAGCATTCTTTTAGCATATTATCCATCTATCTTTTGGAATCCTTTAAACCAAAGTCCATCACCTAATTACATTCTTCCACACTTTCACACTTTTGAATTCATTTAATCTTTTTTGAACTTCATTATGAAAAACATTGCTGCATGGCTCTACGACTCTATAATTCTCCTTCTGTTAGTAATTTTACTTTACAATTTGTGACATTGGGAGACACATAAGGGGGGGGGGGGAGAGAGAGAGAAAAACAGATAGTGTTTCAGGTTGAAGACCTTTTGGCAGAAGCAGGAAGGAAATGTTTAAGCTGCAGGTGGGTGGGGCAGGCTGAAGCTTCAGAGTCTGGAGTCAAGTGGAGTTGATCCAGATGCTTCCTGTTAGTGATGTAACTGGGGTGATCCGGGTTGGCCTGGCATCTCCGTGGACCAGCGGAGCATCAGCAGAGCCATCTCCATTATCAAGGACCCCTATCATCCATCACACCACATCTTCTCCATTCTGCCATCTGGAAAGAGGTACAGGAGCAGCAGCTGCAAAACCAGCAGGATGCTACACAGCTTCTTCCCACAGGCAATAAGACTGGTTAATGGACTGTGTCCCCTCCCCATATATCATACACCAACACATCTAACCTCGCCCATACTTTGACAGCTAGGCACCTGTCAAAGCAAAGCCACTATTCGGTCTGAATGTCTGTTTTTATTTCAATTATTAGGCCTATTTTAGATATGGTAATTTTAATTTTTAAAGCTATATGTATTTATTCTGTTTTTATTAACTGCACTGACGGGAACTGATTGAGAAACAATTTTTTTCGTTTCATCTGTGTATGTAAGTACTCAGTTAAAATGACATTAAAGTAAATACTGAATACTGGACCCACTTAACCAACTATTTTGGCCAAGAAGCTGTGCAACGTATCTTCTGCTTTGGTCAATGCTTCTGGAGTAATTGTGAGACGTGGTGCGACAACTTTTGTGTTAAAACAAGCCTGTGGAGTGACAACGTTTTCTATTTGTGATTAAAGGAGCAGCCATTAAGGCCTGTTTTGGAATGTATTAATCTATCAAGTGACGAAGACAATGAAGGGAACACTGCACGGCATAGCAGGGTGAGTACTTACAATTGAATGCTTTGATTGATCTAGAAAAGATACTTCTGTTTGAGCAATGTAAAAAGCAAATCAGAGTTGATAAGTAGAAGATAGACACAGAATGCTGGAGTAACTCAGTGGGACAGGAGGCATCTCTGCAGAAAAAGAATAGGTGACGTTTCGGGTCGAGACCGTTCTTCAGACAAGTTAATCCATGACCCAGCCAATAGGAAATTCTTGTTAAACATTTTCCACCTAGAAGTATGTAGAATGTACAAGGTGCTACCACAAGCAGTAGTTGAGGTGAATGTGTCAGTCACATTGAAAAGGAAGTTGGACAGGGCACTGAAGGGGAAAGTGTGGGCAGGCTGCTGGATTGAAAACAAAGCATTGGCAGGGGGTTATGTCGAGCTGGGTCAGTGGCATGGATTGGTGAATGGTTTGTTTCTTTAGCTGTGCCTTGTGTCATTATGGGTCCCCAAGTTCTTTTCCTCTTGTATGTGCCCATTTGGTTGTCCACTTGTCCTCCACATGATGCCTGTATCAGAGGATATCAGCTACATGGAGAGGTTGTTCAAGCTTGGATTGTTTTCACTGGAATTTCAGAGGCTGAGGGGCCACCAGATGGAAGTATATAAAGTTATGACTCTGTCCCACAGTACAAGTTCATTCCAAGAGCTCTCCCGAGTTTAAAAAAAAAAAATCAAACTGGTGGTAAGCACGGAGAATGAACGTAGCGGGTACGTTGGAGTTCGGGGACGTCTCTTAGCGGCTCGTAAGGCTAACGGCAGGTACTCGGGAAGACTCGCTAATGGCGGGTAAGCTCGGGAAGACTCGTGAAGATTTTTCACCATGTTGAAAAATGTCCACGAGAGCCCCGAGTACCGACGAGCGGCCATTACCGTAAATCTCCGAGTCTGAATCAGGGCAAACTCGGGAGAACTCTTAGAATGAATTCGTAGCGTGGGACAGGGCCATTATGAGGAGTCAGAACCATTTTCCCTGGGTGGAAATGTCGAAGACTAGCGAGCATAGGTTTAAGGTAAGAGGGGAAAGTTTAGAGATGATGTGCGGGGCAGGTTATTTTGAAGATGGTGGGTGCCCGGAAAGTGCTGCCCTGGATGATGGTGAGGACAGATAGGGAAATAACGTTGGTGTTGCTCCTTTTGAAGGAGTACCTGTTATGGATGCCTTTGGTGGGTTGGTCAGCACCTGTAATGGATTGGGAAGTATTTCCATCCCGGTAGCCATCTTTGTCTGTGGACGTTTGAGTTACCAACCCAGGCTGTGATGCAACCAGTCAGTTTGCTCTCTGGCATATATATATATATATATATGTAGAGGTTCAGTAGAGCATTTGGTGACTTACCGAATCTCCTTGGGGAAATAGTGATACAAGTAGAATAAGGCCATTCAGTCCATCAAGTCTACCCTGCCATTAATGGTAATGTTTAAGAAAGAAACTGCCGATACTGGAAAAATCGAAGGTTGACAAAAAATGCTGGAGAATTTTCAGCGGGTGAGGCAGCATCTATGGAGGGAAGGAATTGGCGACGTTTCGGGTCGAGACCTTTCTTCAGTTAATGGTACTGCTTCAAACGCAGTATTTCAGTCAGATGCAGCACAAGAGAGGGGCAGCCATTTCACCAATGTTCATAGTTTCAAGGTCAGTTTAGTGTCACGTGTACCAATTAAGATACAGTGAAATTCGAATTACCATTCAGCCACACTAAAAAAAAGCAACAAGACACACAACTACATAAAAGTTAACATAAACATGCACCACAGTGGATTCCCCACATTCCTCACTGTGATGTAAGGCAATAAGGTACAATCACCTTCCTCTTTATTTATTTTATTTTAATTTGAAAAACTATCCGACTACACCTAGATTCTTGATTAGTACAGGTGTTAGAAGTTATGGGGAGAAGGCAGGAGAATGGGGTTAGGAGGGAGTGAAAGATCAACCTTGGGCCATGTATACCATTTACTCTGAGCGTCAAGCGAGCAAGGAATTCATTTGCACCCTGATGTATATGACCCTAAGCTAATCTGAATCTACAGGATGAGCAATACATATGTGACAGTAACATCCCAAGAATGAATTTAAAATAAAATAGTAATCTCAGATGAACTGCAGGTCTATATATTGTTTAAGAAGGAACTGCAGATGCTGGAAAATCGAAGTAGACAAAAATGCTGGAGAAACTCAGCGGGTGAGGCAGCATCTATGGAGCGAAGGAAATGGGCAACGTTTCGGGTTAAGACCCTTCCTCAGACTGATGTGAGGGTGGGGGGGGGGGCAGGAAGAAGAAAGGAAGAAGAAAGGAAGAGGCTGAGACAGTGGGCTGAGGGAGAGCTGGGAAGGAGAAAGCAGGGACTACCTGAAATTAGAGGTCAATGTTCATATCGCTGGGGTGTAAACTGCCCAAGCGAAATATGAGGTGCTGCTCCTCCAATTTACAGTGGGACTCACTCTGGCCATGGAGGAGGCCCAGGACAGAAAGGTCGGATTCGGAATGGGAGGGGGAGTTGAAGTGCTGAGCCACCGGGAGATCAGGTTGGTTATTGCGAACTGAGCGGAGGTGTTGGGCGAAGCGATCGCCAAGCCGACGCTTGGTCTCACCGATGTAGAGCAGCTGACATCTAGAGCAGCGGATGCAATAGATGAGGTTGGAGGAGGTGCAGGTGAACCTCTGCCGCACCTGGAAAGTCTGCTTGGGTCCTTGAATGGAGTCAAAGGGGGAGATAAAGCGACAAGTGTAGCATTTCCTGCGGTTGCAAGGGAAAGTGCCCGGAGAGGGGGTGTACGGGTGGGAAGGGACTAATTGACCAGGCAGTTACAGGGGGAGCGGTCTCTGCGGAAAGCAGACCGGGGAGGAGATGGGAAGATGTGACCAGTGGTAGGATCCCGTTGGAGGTGGCGAAAATGTCGGAGGATTATTTGTTTTATGTGACGGCTGGTAGGGTGGATGGTGAGGACAAGGGGGACTCCCCTTGTTGTGAGTGGGGGGATGGGGAGTGAGCAGAGTTACGGGGTATGGAAGAGACCCTGGTGAGAGCCTCATCTATAGTAGAAGAGGGGAGCCCCCGTTCCCTGAAGAATGAGGACATCTCCGATACCCTGGTTTGAAACACCTCATCCTGGGAGCAGATGCGGGGTAGACGGAGGAATTGGGAGTAGGGGGTGGAGTCCTTATAGGAAGCAGGGTGAGAAGAAGTGTAGTCCAGATAGCCATGGGAGTCAGTGGGTTCATAGTAGATGTCGGCCAGTAGTCTATCACCGGCAATGGAGATAGTGAGGTCTAGAAATGGTAGGGAAATGTCGGAAATAGTCCAGGTGTATTTGAGTGCCGGATGGAAGTTAGTGGTGAAGTGGATGAAGTCAGTGAGTTGTGTGTGGGTGCAGGAGGTAGCACCAATGCAGTCGTTGATGTAGCGGAGGTAGAGTTTGGGGATAGGTGCCATGGTACGTCTCGAACAAGGATTGTTCGACGTACCCTACAACGAGGCACGCATAGCTAGGGCCCATGCGCGTGCCCATAGCTACGCCTTGTATTTGATGGAAATGGGAGGAGTCAAACGAAAAGTTGTTGAGGGCAAGGACCAGCTCCACTAGGCGGAGGAGAGTGTCAGTAGATGGGGATTGGTAGGTTCTCCGGTCGAGGAAGAAACGGAGGGCTTTGAGACCCTCCTGGTGGGGGATGGAGAGTGACTGGACATCCATGGTGAAGATGAGGGAATGGGGGCCTGGAAAATGGAAGACATGAAGGAGACGAAGAGCAGGTGAGGTGTATAGAACATAGGTGGGGAGGGATTTAACCAGGGCGGATAGGATGGAGTTGAGGTATGTGGAAATACGTTTGGTGGGACACGAACAGGCAGGAACAATGGGTCTGCCAGGACAGTCAGGTTTGTGGATTTTGGGGAGAAGGTAAAATCGGGCCGTGCGGGCCTGGGGAACGATGAGGTTGGAGGCTCGGGAGGGCAGGGAGCCGGAGTTGATGAAGTCGGCGATAGTGCTAGAGATAGTAGCCTGGTGCTTGTCTGTGGGGTCATGGTCCAAGGATAAGTAGGAGAAGGTGTCTGAGAGTTGGCACGTGGCCTCAACCCGGTAGAGATCAGCGCGCCAGACCACCACGGCACCTCCCTTGTCGGCAGGTTTGATCACCCAGTCTGGGTTGTTGCAGAGTGAGTGGAGGGCTGTACGCTCAGGGAGTGGAGAATAGAGTGAGACAGGGGAGTGGTGAAGTTGAGGCGGTTGATGTTCCGCCGGCAGTACAGGTCTATATATTTCTGTTTCACATCTGTTGTAAAAATATGTCACAGTTGCTGTTATTCATTGTTTTTTTTTTTTAGAGACCGAAGGATCACATTGATTGGCAAAAGGCAAGAGTTTCGTCGACATTGGATCGTTTGGCTCGTCAAGTCGAAGTTGAGAAACAGCTGAAAGAAGAGAAATGCAAAGCTTTTCAAGTAAATTCCATCTCTTAAACATAGCAAGACTTTGGAAGTAGTGGGTTTTCCCCAAGAAATAAATCACAGATAAAATACACCTGAAAGGTTCAATGCCCCTCGGTGATGATGTTGCTTCTAGAACCTCTGTGTAGTGCAGATCTTTCGGTTAGAGATTTCTGATTTTAACCTTGCAATGAGAAAGGAACAGAAATGCATTTCTCAATTGCGATGTTGCTTGACAAAATTTTGCTCAGGATCATGTTATTAGTACGGGTTTGATTAGTACAAGTGTCAGGAGTTGTGGGGAGAAGGGAGGAGAATGGGGTTAGGAGGGAGAGATAGATCAGCCATGATTGAATGGTGTAGACTTGATGGGCCGAATGGCCTAATTCTTCTCCTATCGCTTATGAACAATCCTACGGAATTCCACAGCTATCTGGACTACATTTCACATCCTGCCTCTGCAAAGACTAACCCGCACTCACATGTCTCATGATCTTATTGTTCTCAACCTGCTGCTATTATATTTTTATATAATATTTTTTGGAGCTGCAGCCTCGGCAGGTAGCTGCACTCACTCCTTTCTTTTCGATAATACCCTCTGCACGAGTGGTGGCGGGAATGGATTGCAATTCAAATGGATACGTTGCTCGTTAGATGAACTGTTTTGGATGTTGAAGACATTTAACCTGACTGTTGTCACTGAAGGCTACATATTTGTTCGAGAGACTGTTCAAGGAACCAAAGTTCGAATGTTGCAGTACTGTGTAGTTCATTCATTGTGTTTCAAATGGACTGTTTCAAATTTTGTTTCAAATGGACTGAGTGGATTGATGTGTATTTTGTTTTCCGAGAGCCAGAGGATCTTGGACGACCCAGGTTTCAGTCATGGTTCATGTTGCTCCTCTTATCTTCTGTATCAGAAGGTTGTGGGTTTACGCTCCACTCTTGAAATCAGGCTTGACTTTCCAGTGGGTATGTAGGGAGTGATGTGTGGTGAATACCACAAAGTGCCATTTTCGGATGAGGTGCAAGCCTTCTGCTCTTTGAATGTAAAAGCTGCCGCCTTTGCTAGTAACCTGATACCCATGTCTGAAGTTAGTACATTTTAAACAAGGAGTCTGTGCGTGCTTTCGAAGGAGTGTTAGCTCCAGTATTCTGGGCAATATTTACCACACAGTCAATTGCTGATCGTATCGCTTTGCTGTGTCGTGTGTGCTTACTTTATTCATACGGTTGCTCCAATTCTGATATGGCAGCAGAGAAGATCCTTTAAACGTTCTTCATTGATTTGTAGGTCATTTTGGTAAAACTTATTTACTCAGCTTAAATTACATCATGGAGCTTTTTACCACTTGGAGTCGTTGAGGTGAATATCAGAAATCCCATTTGAAGGTAAGCTGAGAGAATAAGAAGTGTTGATAGGTTAAGGTGAAGAAAGGTGGGATGTAAATGCCAGCTTGGAGTGGTTGGTACAAATGTCTTGTTCCTGTATTATAAACACTTCACAATAAAGTGCTCTGAGATATCTGGAAGGCACTGAATGAAGGATTTTCTTGTGTGTCTGTTCAGAAGGTGGTCTAGACTGCCACCTAGTGCTCTGTAAAAATGGACTTGCTTTGTGAATTGTCCAAAGTAGAGAGTTAAGGAAGCAGTGGCCTGATACAGCATGGAAATTAAATGCTGTATAGACTATTGTGTCTCGATAACTGTAAGGCTGATTCTTTGTCTCAAGACTTTGTGTTTATTTCTCAGTGACATGTATTTGTGCAGTATTCTGAATTCTTTAGAGAAATAGCTTGCCTTTGCTGACACTTAAGCAGTTTCGAGTCTAAATTTACACTCTAGTTTGTTCCTTATAAGTTTGTAATTAAGAACCTAAATCTTCATCTTGATGTAAAGATTGTCATAATTATTTTTGGAAACATTCTATCAATGGGGTTACTGATTCAAAACAGTATATCAGATAGATTTAGGTACTATTTAAAAACAGGAAGGGATAAGAATGAAATCCACATATTCCAACCGTAAGGGACAGGTGAAGGGTCTACATTCCATTGTGTTCTATGAAGGTTCTATCAATCTATGAAAGTAAGCACACAGGTACAGCAGGCAGTGAAGAAAGCGAATGGCATGTTGGCCTTTATAACAAGAGGAGTCGTGTTCAGGAGCAAAGAGTCCTGCAGTTGTACAGAGCCCTAGTGAGACCACACCTGGAGTATTGTGTGCAGTTTAGGTCCCCTAATTTGAGGAAGGACATTCTTGCTATTGAGGGAGTGCAGCGTAGGTTCACAAGGTTAATTCCCGGGATGGCAGGACTGCCATATGCTGAGAGAATGGAGCAGCTGGGCTTGTACACTCTGGAGTTTAGAAGGATGAGAGGAGATCTTATTAAACATATAAGATTGTTAAGGGTTTGGACATGCTGGAGGCAAGAATCATGTTCCCGATGTTGGGGGAGTCCAGAACCATGGGCCACAGTTTAAGAATAAGGGGTAAGCCATTTAGAACGGAGACGAGGAAACACTTTTTCTCACAGAGAGTTGTGAGTGTGTGAAATTCTCTGCCTCAGAGGGCAGTGGAAGCAGGTTCTCTGGATGATTTCAAGAGAGAGCTGGATAGAAACATAGAAAATAGGTGCAGGAGTAGGCCATTCGGCCCTTCGAGCCCGCACCGCCATTCAATATGATCATGGCTGATCATCCAACTCGGTATCCTGTACCTGTCTTCTCTCCATACCCCCTGATACCTTTAGCCACAAGGGCCACATCTAACTCCCTCTTAAATATAGCCAATGAACTGGCCTCAACTACCTTCTGTGGCAGAGAATTCCAGAGATTCACCACTCTCTGTGTGAAAAATGTTTTTCTCATCTCAGTCCTAAAAGACTTCCCCCATTACCCTTAAACTGTGACCCCTTGTTCTGGACTTCCCCAACATCGGGAACAATCTTCCTGCATCTAGCCTGTCCAACCCCTTAAGAATTTTGTAAGTTTCTATAAGATCCCCCCTCAATCTTCTAAATTCTAGCGAGTACAAGCCGAGTCTATCCAGTCTTTCTTCATATGAAAGTCCTGACATCCCAGGAATCAGTCTGGTGAACCTTCTCTGTACTCCCTCTATGGCAAGAATGTCTCTCCTCAGATTAGGAGACCAAAACTGTATGCAATACTCCAGGTGTGGTCTCACCAAGACCCTGTACAACTGCAGTAGAACCTCCCTGCTCCTATACTCAAATCCTTTTGCTATGAATGCTAACATACCATTCGCTTTCTTCACTGCCTGCTGCACCTGCATGCCTACTTTCAATGACTGGTGTACCATGACACCCAGGTCTCGTTGCATCTCCCCTTTTCCTAATCGGCCACCATTCAGATAATAGTCTACTTTCCTGTTTTTGCCACCAAAGTGGATAACCTCACATTTATCCACATTATACTGCATCTGCCATGCATTTTCCCACTCACCCAGCCTATCCGTCACCTTGCAGCCTTCTAGCATCCTCCTCACAGCTAACACTGCCCCCCAGCTTCGTGTCATCCGCAAACTTGGAGATGTTGCATTCAATTCCCTCGTCCAAATCATTAATATATATTGTAAATAGCTGGGGTCCCAGCACTGAGCCTTGCGGTACCCCACTAGTCACTGCCTGCCATTCTGAAAAGGATCAGTTTACTCCTACTCTTTGCTTCCTGTCTGCCAGCCAGTTCTCTATCCACATCAATACTGAACCCCCAATACCATGTGCTTTAAGTTTGTATACTAATCTCTTATGTGGGACCTTGTCGAAAGCCTTCTGAAAGTCCAGATATAACACATCTACTGGTTCTCCCTTATCCACTCTACTAGTTACATCCTCGAAAAATTCTATAAATTCGTGAGACATGATTTACCTTTCATAAATCCATGCTGACTTTGTCCAATGATTTCACCACTTTCCAAATGTGCTGCTATCCCATCTTTAATAACTGACTAGCAGTTTCCCCACTACCGATGTTAGACCTACTGGTCTGTAATTCCCCGTTTTCTCTCTCCCTCCCTTTTTAAAAAGTGGGGTTACATTAGCTACCCTCCAATCCCCAGGAACTACTCCAGAATCTAAAGAGTTTTGAAAAACTATCACTAATGCATCCACTATTTCTGGGGCTACTTCCTTAAGTACTTTGGGATGCAGCCTATCTGGCCCTGGGGATTTATCTGCCTTTAATCCATTCAATTTACCTAACACCACTTCCCGGCTAACCTGGATTTCACTCAGTTCCTCCATCTCATTTGACCCCTGGTCCCCTGCTATTGCCAGCAGATTATTTATGTCTTCCTTAGTGAAGACAGAACCAAAGTAGTTATTCAATTGGTCTGCCATGTCCTTGTTCCCCATGATCAATTCACATGTTTCTGACTGCAAGGGACCTACATTTGTTTCAACTAATCTTTTTCTCTTCACATATCTATACAAATCTTTGCAGTCAGTTTTTGTGTTCCCTGCCAGTTTTCTTTCATAATCTATTTTCCCTTTCCTAATTAAGCCCTTTGTCCTCCTCTGCTGGACTGAATTTCTCCCAGTCCTCTGGTAGGCTGCTTTTTCTGGCTAATTTGTATGCTTCATCTTTTGTTTTGATACCATCCCTGATTTCCCTTGTTATCCACGGATGCACTACCTTCCCTGATTTATTCTTTTGCCAAACTGTGACTGTGGCAATTGATTGGTGCAAATGCTCCCTTTGTGATTATTTCCCCTCTGTGCCTGTTCGTTCCTTGAGGCCATCCATCACTTAGTCCAATTAATCCAATTAGTCCAGTCATCAGTTTTTGCCCAAAAAAATGCTTATGCTGGGATGGAGCTCTGAGCTTGTCTGTGCTCTAAGAAGTTGTTTTCAATCTGTGGAAAATGGTCACACTGCAGATACACTGCAGATACACTTGTGGCACTGGGTTAATTTTGTTTATGAAAAATAGACTTTTGCAGATTCATCAGTTTTCAGCCTATAATTTTACAAATTGCTTTGAGTTCTGGTTCCTCGTGGCATGCTGAGGTCGAATTATCAGATTTTTTTTGATGTACGGTTCTGACCACTGAATTGTTTTAAGAACTTCCCTGAAATTTTTTTTCCTTAAGTTTCAGTTAATTGTACCATTTATGTAACCTTTATCCCACTATTATTAAGGTGAACATAGTGACTGTCATAGGATTCAGTGCCCGGAACTCCACGTGGTCCAACCAAGTATCTATGCAACTGAAGTGCATTTTCTTGCAAACAACAGCACATGATTAATTGTGCTGTTTTGTTCGCACATTTTATCTGGATGGTGTATATTGAACTGAGCATAAGTGGAATGAACAAAAACATAAGACATTGAGCTATGCTGCATGGATACGGGCCCTCTGGCCCAACACATCAATGCCAACCAAATTGCCCAACTGAGCTAGTCCCACGTACCTATGCTTGGCCCATATCCTCCTATCCGTGTACCTATTGAGTCTCTTTTCCATGTCAAAGGGGCTAATTAGTCCCCTCCTCTAATTCTTATACGCATGTGTGAGTTTTGGCCTTTTGTGAGTTATCAGTTTAATACTTTACCCTTTTGTTTTCTTCCTGAAAATACCTGGCCCAATGCCGTAGTTGTTTGCCCCCTTCAAGAGTTTGCCGCTCAGCTGTGTATGTTGGTATCTTGGCAGGAAATGGTACAATCGCAGCATTATCACGCCATGCCGTAGTTGTTTGCCCCCTACAAGAGTTTGCCGCTCAGCTGTGTATGTTGGTATCTCCGCAGGAAATGGTACATTCGCAGTACGCTCATGCCATGCAGGAGTTGGAATTCGTTCGTGGACAAGCTGCAACTGAAGAAGCAAGAAGGTGTGTTGACGGCTGGCTGAGAGTGCCAGGTATGCCTTCTCCCGCCGCGTTCCTCTTCTAAATTTACAATTTCAGCTGATCTCACTGTTTGTGGCCGAGTCAAAGGAATATAGGTGTAAGATTGGGGTCATGTGCAGAAGTGCAAATGTACGCGGCCTGAATGTTTTGCCTAACCGTCCTTCTCCTGGTAACTTGTGGGAGTGCTAAAAGAGGTGTGCAGTAACTGAGAACCTATGACGGGATTTCCATCTCAAACTCTAATCAAATTGCTTTCCATGTTCTCTGCTTGAAGATAGTGTGAGAGCCTAACCCACCTGCAAGACTTTTGATATTTGACTGAATTCAATGGGTGTTACAATCGGATGTTATTTGATGGGAATGGAATACCTGGCCTGAAGTGTTTGGAGTGTATAAACTCACATTGGGGACGCTTTCTTTGTTCTGTTCCGATTCAGCACCAAATTGCATTGGGTTTAGAAAGGTCTTGAGGTGAATAGAAGGGGCTGGGTGAATGGAAAGACCCCTTGGGCCCAAGTGAGCAGGTTGGGGGGGGGGGGGGGGGAAAGAGAGGTCAACGTTACAGTTGCATTGTTGAGAATCCCTCCCTAACCTTTCATAAAGTCTGAGTGCAGGTAGATGGGACTAGGGGGAAGATAAGTGTTCAGCACGGACTTGAAGGGCCGAGATGGCCTGTTTCCGTGCTGTAATTGTTATATGGTTATATGGTTATAAAATGTATTCGTTTGACAAAGCCTTCCTTCATTTATATTAATATGCCTATCTCCTCCTATCGTCTCTGTGCAATGAAGCACCTTGGATTTTGCAATCAGGCCTCGACCCCAGAGTGCCTGATGGTCTGACCCACACCCGCAGTTTATCACCTTCGTCTTGAATGCTCCGGAGGTTGGCTGATGGCTCACCCAATCTCAGACCCTCCGCTTGCCTCCTTCTGCAGCAGGCCCATGAACCAAACCAATCCCTCTCTCTGGATTACAACAATCAACTGCAGTGCACTAAGGTCTGAAGAAGGGTTTCGGCCCGAAACGTTGCCTATTTCCTTCGCTCCATAGATGCTGCTGCACCTGCTGAGTTTCTCCAGCTTTTTTGTGTACCTTCGCAGTGCACTAAGGGATGTGCACTGAGAAAGTGTTTGAGGTAAACCTCCATCGATGTGATGTAATGCTCAAGTTAAATATTCCACTGTGTAAAGTATCTGTAGTTGAGGATATTTAGCTGCAGAAATGAATATCCTCACTGAGTAATTATGGTTACCTCAAAAGTAGCTACTACTTTTATTGTTTCTGTCATTTTTGAAGTTTATGCCACAATTTGGGTCAGGCCTTAATTTTACAAAAGGTTGAGTCTGGATGTGCATGAGGTGTTGTGACGATTGGAGCTGGGAACACATGATTCACAGCCATTGATTGTCACTGCAGTGTGATTGCATCGGTGCCAGTGTTCAGTACTGCGAGAGGATGAGGCTGATCGGGACTTGCCACGGCTAAGGTAAACTGTACTCGGATCTGACCTGACAACATCACAATCCTTTGACAAATGCAACTTCTGCATTTAAGTGGAAATTAGTGCTGTTCGAACAAAAACAAAGTTGAGATTTGAATATTTGAATTATGCAGCAATCTGTTATGGAAAATTCATAGTTTTGTTTTCTTCACTGGTCAGATCTATAGTTCATTTACTTGTGTTTTTTTAAACTTCCCCTACTTGTGTTCTTCATATCCTTGCCCTTTCCCACTCTCTCCTCTCGCCCTCTGTCCACCTCCACCATTACATCTCAATGTATCTGTTAAACAGGACCGAAGCCTGGTGTTGTCAGCTTTGGCCGACGTCCAGTGAAATGGCGCACAAATGCCTCAGTGACTCCTGATCCCATTGACTGCCCAATAATGAACTGTAACAGGAAATTTGATAATAGACATCTACTTTTAGGACACTTGAAAAGGTATGCTTTTTTAAAATATCTTAGTAGTGAAAGTAGCATTTGGGATACAGCTGTATAATGGCCTTAGTATTGGAGAGTGTCTCAGCAGTAGAGTTGCTGCCTTACAGACCCGGGTTTGATCCTGACCATGGGTGCTTGTCTGTACATTCTCCCCTGACCTGCGTGCATTTTCTCCAGGATCTCCAGTTTCTTCCCACACCCCAAAGACGTATAGGTTTGTAGGCAAATTTGCTTAGTACAATTGTAAGTTGCCCTTAGTGTGTGTCGGACGGTGTTAATATGCGGGGATCGCTGGTCGACGTGGGCCGAAGGGCTGTGCTGTATTTTTAAACTAAACTAAGTGGCGAGAACCAACTGGATATTTACTGTGAATAATTTCCAGGGCGTTTGGTTTATTTTTAGAGATACAATGTGGAAACAGGCCCTTTGCCCCACCAAGTCAGCACCAACCAGCAATCCCCGTACATTAACAATATCCTACTCTCGGGGCAATTGTTACAAACCTGTGTGTCGGGGGTCGGCAACCTGCAGCCCCCGGGCCGAATGCGGCCCCTAACCCAAAATCATCCGGTCCGCAGGCGGATTTTTTCCCCGTAATCCGGCCTGCCGAGCACGGCCGAGCACTGTCTGTACCGCATCCTGCACAAAGCTGCCGGCATGGCCGCGCACCTTCTGTGAACACGTTTAAGAAAGAACTGCAGATGCTGGAAAAATTGAAGGTAGACAAAAATGCTGGAGAAACCCAGCCGGTGAGACATACAAGGATTGATTGCATGAGGCTGCCGCACCCGCTGAGTTTCTCCAGCATTTTTGTCTACCTTCTGTGAACACGTGATATGATGCCTGCCACCCGGGGCGGGATCCATGTGTACACGTGATAGATGTGGCCCGCCATCCAGTCACAGACATGTGTCCTGGCCCCTATGCAGAACAAGGTTGCCGACCCCTGGTGTATGTCCTTGGAGTGTGGGAGGAAACCAAAGTTCTCAGAGAAAACCCACGCAGGTCACGGAGAAAGTACAAACTCTATACAGACAGCATACGTCGCCAGGATCGAACTAGGGTCACTGGCGCTGTAAGGCAGCAACTCCACCGCTGTGCCACCGTGCCGCCCGAAAACTTATAGACTTATCAAATGTAATGTATCATTGCTAGGGTTATTGGTTTTGAGTATTTGATGTTGCAATGCCAATGTGCAGCCTGTTTTTTCTATTTCCCTGCGTAAGTGCATTAATTATGCAACTCAGTAAGTAGTTCACCAAACTTGGGTGCTAGTGTAAATTAGCCAAGATTGAGGGCAAGTTGCATAGGCCAGATTTGTTTCCCTTACAAACAGATTAAAGGATCGAGTTCATAATGTAGTTGGATTGGAGGTAAGAAGGGAATTCACAGAAGAGCTGTGGAACACTGTCAGGCAAGGAGTTTGGTTTTGAGTTTTGAGCCAGTGATTTTTTTCTTTAATGATGGATGGTGGGTACTTGAAGGTACATGGCTTATTCTTTACTTTACACACAGAGTGGTGAATCTCTGGAATTCTCTGCCACAGAAGGTAGTTGAGGCCAGTTCATTGGCTATATTTAAGAGGGAGTTGGATGTGGCCCTTGTGGCTAAAGGGATCAGGGGGTATGGAGAGAAGGCAGGTACGGGATACTGAGTTGATTGATCAGCCATGATCATTTCGAATGGCGGTGCAGGCTCGAAGGGCCGAATGGCCTACTCCTGCACCTATTTTCTATGTTTCTTTGTTAAACGTTGAGCTGGGCTATCAAGTGATGTGTCAGAAAAGTCTTCATGCCAGCAGACCTGAACATTTGCAACTTCTGCCAGAAGCTTTTAATGCTTGAGGTCAATTAAACATTTTAACACTTTGATAGATTTTTGTTAACCAACGTTGAGGGTTTACAGAACGGTAGAGATGAGATGCAGGTCAGGCACAATCTAATTGTGCCTGAATCGCCCTCTGCTACTCTTGCTTGTGGGAACATGTGATTACAGGGGTTTAATTTTTATCTCTTGTGAAGAAATACAGTTAAGGTGCTGGATAGGGGGTGGGAATCTGGATTCAGCTGGGAAGAAGGCCCTTAAGTGATAGTTTATAGACATACTGCATTGTCTGCGCCGACCAGCGATCCCCGTACACTAGCACTATCTTAGACACGAGGGACAATTTACAATTTTTGCCAAAGCCAAATTAACCTACAAATCTGCACGTCTTTGGAGGGTGGGAGCAAACCGGAGCACCGGGAGAAAATCCATGTGGTCACGGAGAGAATGTACAAACTCCGTACAGACAGCACCTGTAGTCAGAATTGAACCCAGTTCTCTGGCGCTGCAAGGCAACAACTTTACCACTGCGCCATCATGCTGATAGCTGCCAAGTGAAAGAATGACCGGAGGTAGATTGATTTGTGATTAGTACAGGTGTCCGAGGTTATGAGGCGAAGGCAGGAGAATGGGGTTAGGAGAGATAGATCAGCCATGATTGAATGGCGGAGTAGACTTGATGAGCCGAATGACCTCATTCTACTCCTATTCCTTATGACTTGATGACCTCTAACTGATGTTGGAGTGGTGCATGTGGGAAGCCATCACTTGTTGGAGATGGGCCGAAGACTTGCATGTTAGGTTCAAATGCACATCTGTAATGACAAGATAGGCTGAGAGGACTGTAGTTTTTATGCTTATGCAAACTGAAAGAACAGTTTTAGCGTTCTAATGTTTTTATTGAGCGTCCTGCTCCCCTGATTCTAGTCTATCTTGAAGTGCATTTCAGACTTAATGGTAATGTTAAATGTTTTCCTTTTTATTTTAAACAAAAGGTTTGACCATTCCCCTTGTGATCCAACTATTACACTACAGGGGTCTCCATCCACTTCGTATATTTGTATTGCATGCTGTCAGCGATTTGTAAACCTGCAGAAATATGAAGAACATTTGGCTCTGAAGGTACAATAAATGAATCATTGTTACCGTAATATCGTGCAATCATCAGCCCCTTTGTTTTAACCATGCAGTTGTTGCTTGATAGAAACATAGAAAATAGGTGCAGGAGGAGGCCATTCGGCCCTTCGAGCCAGCACCGCCATTCATTGTGATCATGGCTGATCATCCCCAATCAATAACCCGTGCCTGCCTTCACCCCATATCCCTTGACGCCACTAGCCCCTAGAGCTCTATCTAACTCTCTCTTAAATCCATCCAATGATTTGGCCTCCACTGCCCTCTGTGGCAGGGAATTCCATAAATTCACAACTTTCTGGTCAGATAAGTGTAATTGTTGCATAGAACATTGGATTTTTTTCCAAGCATTTCTTTTTCATAAACTGAAACTCTGCCTTTGCATGCCCCCAACTCCATGCCCATGCACTATGTCAGTGTTCTTAACCTTGAGTAACTTTTTGAGTCTTTCTTCCAAAAGCTGAAGCTTGTAAGATAAAATTAATACTGTCTTTGTTTTGTGCACACAAGGTTGTATTTTCAGGACTCCTGACAGCAACCAAAATAATGCAGCCCACTTGATTGGCACCCCATCGGCAGCCATAGACATTCATTCCATTCCCAACTGGTGTTCATCAGCTGACGTGTGCACTATCTGCACATTTGCCCAGATACTCTGATATTACTTGTCATTCCTATAAAAAGGGCAGCAGGGGTATGGGAACACGACAGACTTTAAACTTCACTCTAGACTTTAGAGATACAGTGCGGAAACAGGCCCTGTGTCCCACCGAGTCCGTGCCTGCCACCGATCAAGGCGGTCTATAGATCGTTGCTCCTGAACCTGGACGTGAGGTCAGTACCTGTGATGGACTGGAAGAGAATGTGTTATAATAATTTCAAATTAATGAAAGGATTGCGCATTTTATTTTGCAGGTTGATTCTGGAAACCCTGAAGGCCATCAGCGTGGCCTTGAACCACAGATCTGTCAGTGCTTTGCTTGCCCAAGCTGCTATTTACTGTTTAACCTGCGGGACGAATGCTTGCGGCATATGACCAAAGCAAAACACATTCTTCAGCGGTACAGACTGAGTGGTAAGTTTTGGTGGGTGTCAAATGAAAAGGTTGTGTATGGATGTTTTTACCTGTAAGTGTAATACTGAACTAATGCTGCTTGCAACAGATGCTGCTCTTAACATGAGCAGGACTTTCATTGACCAAATAAATTGTAAATTAAAATTATGTTTGTTCAATGAAGTAGAACGTCACAAGAGATTGGCTTGTGGGACATCAGTATCTTAATTAATGTGTAGAAAGGTTCTGCGGTCTCGATTGTTTTGCTTGATGTGTAATAAGGTGTCCTGCTGGCATCTAGTGACAGGGATGAGTCTGAAAATGCAAATATTGGAAACATCACCTCTAGAGAGAGAGAGAGAGAGAGATGAAAAAGTTCACTTAAAAAGAGACAAAGTACAAATTCATAAGACCATACAAAGCTTTAATTTAACGTCTGAAGGGTGTGGACTTAGAGACCCAGAGGCAACAGTTTCACATCTGAATCTCCAGCAGCACACACAAAGAAATACCAGAAAACGTGAGTTTATATACGTACAGATATAAAACCAATTGCATGATGTAATGTACAAAAACCATCATCCATCTCCAAATAAGGAGTTGTTTTTCACTCTTTGCCAAAAGCCAGTCATCCCAATGGCATCCTCTGGGCCCCTTCTTATCTGATTAACCTCTTCAACTTACATTTGGGAGTTGTCCAAATCCCATGATGCATTACAATTGGCCTTTTACAACAGGAAAGCTTAAATATGACAACAACCCATTAATAACTAACTCTTTCTGAGAGAGAGAGAGAGAGAGAGAGAGAGAGAGAGAGAAAGAAGATGAATGCTTCGTTCATTGATGTTTTCAGTGTTGGAAGTTGCAAGTTTTGGCTGGAATCTATTTTGGTTTTTAACTGTTAAAACCACTCCAGAGATTTCTGCAATTAATTTGAAACTGGACTTAACGTGAAACTCTGACTTGTAATCATCTGAATCCTAATATTTGTTTTCCTGTTTTCCTTCCAATAGGCGAGCAGGGAACTCCTAGTCCTCTTCCTTTTCCAAGCTATGCAAAGAAGTTGTTGATCTCTCTATGTAAGGAAGTTCCGTTCCAGGTTAAATGCACAACTTGTCAACAGATGCTGCGTACCCACATAGAATTGACGGCACATTTCAGGTGAGTGGGTTTTGTCTGCGTTATTGTCTTGTATTCAGTCTATTCAGTCAACTGGTGTTAATACCTGGAATCAGAAACATAGAAAATAGGTGCAGGAGGAGGCCATTTGGCCCTTCCAGCCAGCACCGCCATCCATTGTGATCATGGCTGATCGTCCCCAATCAATAACCCGTGCCTGCCTTCTCCCCATATCCCTTGATTCCACTAGCCCCAAGAGCTCTATCTAACTCTCTCTTAAATCCATCCAGTGATTTGGCCTCCACTGCCCTCTGTGGCAGGGAATTACACTGACGTGACATCTGTCCGTCCATTGAACCTTGAATAGCAGCTTGTTATCTGTGTGGAGTTTGCACGTTTTCCCTTTGAATGTGGGCTTATGGGTTAATTGGTCACTATAAGATGCTGCTTGTGTTTTGGAAGTGGGGAGAATATGGGATAACCTAGAATTAGTGTGGACGGGTGATTAATGATCGGTGTGGACTCAGTTTGGTCTAATTGCGTTGGTGCTTGTGGTTTGGTCTAATTGCGTTGGTGCTTGACCCCACCAGACAAATGCTTCACTGCATCATTCTTCAGGGATGTGAAAACAGTCAGATTTATCCAGGCCTTGCCCAGGCTCCTGTGGTACCTGACATCCCTCCTCTATGATGCTCACTGAATGTGTATAATCTCAGAGTTTTGAGATTATACACAGTTTAGACTTCCAAGAATCTAGATTTCTTGCAGCCGCAGATAATCTCCAATGGGTTACCTCCACTTAGTAATGAGCTGTAGTTGTTTGGTTACAGCAGTTAGCTTGTGCATTGTGAAAGTATTGAAGCTAGAGTCATTTAAACTTTTGTTGGGCAGGGTTAGATCAAATGCATGTCAGATATTGGCTAAATGAATGATGCATTCTGTTACTGTTTGTGAAAAGTGTTTTTTGGCAGGTTACTAGACTGAAAAAAACCCAGTTTATATCACTGAGATAATATCTTTCACATTATTTGATTAAGAAACCAGCTTTAATCGGGTAAACAAAGTACTAAAGATGGTGGGAAACTAAATTAAGACCAAAACGAAAAAGTTAGGAATGGTTCCTATTTCTACTTAAAATCTGTAACATCTCTGACTACAAAAGGTTGTTGACTTGAACTAAAACTGACATTGAGTTTTTTTCAATGCACTACTGTACCTTTTGAAAAGGAGGATAAGGGAGTATTTGGTTTCAGCTAAGGACACGGCATCTTTAACATTTTGATTTGAAAGCTGTGATTATCATTGAACGTTCTAACTTTATTGAAAGCATGGCAATGTATGAGACACATGGTTTCATATTCCTATCCCCTACACATTTTATGTGGTACATAGGAGCCATACCATTGTTCTCGACCCTCGACCCATTTCCTTGTTTGATACAGTTAATAGGCAACTGGGACTAAAGGCCCTGTCCCACTTGGGTGTCATTTGCGTGTCATGCAGATGGCGCGCAAAGATTTTGTGCATCCCAAACTCCTGGAGCGCCGTGCACGACTCTCGTCACTGCCTACGTCACCACGTACCATGCGTGCGTAATGCGTACCATGCGCGCATCACGTGACGCGTAAATGATGTGTAAATTACGCGCAAATGATGCCCAAGTGAGACAGGCCCTTTAGACTGCAGTTGTGCACGTGGTTTTGCACTGATCAAGGCTGGTCCATTGAGAGCTGTTGCTATTTGGTGCACACAGGGGCAGTGGGCAGAGTGAATGAGAGGTTGCACATGGATAATTGATGTTATGATGAAGTATAAGCGTACAAGTGGTTTGAATTGTTTCTGGCTGGTTGAGAGTTTGGGCAGCTGATGGGCGATGGTTAGAGCGAGTTTAGCTGTTGTTATGACGTGTGCTTGGTGTTGGAGTGGGTTTGTTGTGAGGAAGCCGGTTTTGGGGGTGGACTGTGACCCGCAGGTTGCTACATCCTCTGATACTAACGTTGCTGCGTTTGTGATGAGATGGTCACCTCCACCTACAACCTATTGATGGGATTTGTTTTGTTTACAGGACGCGGTGCAGAAGGGCTGGCCCCGTTGCTGTGTCTGCGAAAGATATCGGCCAGGTTGCCGGCATATTCCGTGTGAGGGGGCGCTGCCTGGAATGCAACCGGCTGTTTGTGGATGACGGTCAGATCAGCCGGCACACCCAGCAGGACGGGCACAGCGTCTACTGCATCGACACCATGGACAAGGCCATCGTGGAGTTCTGCCGCTTCAACGAGAAGAGCAAGATCCCCTCCGACCTCCGCATGACCCTGGAGAAGTCCAAAGGGAGGAAGAAATCTCCTTTCAAAAGAGCCTTGGATGATTCGGGCCCTGGCACCGGGGAGCTCTCTGCTCCCAGCCCCTCCAAGAGGAGCCGGCGAGACTGCAACCGAGTGCGTGTGAAGGAGGAGAACGCGGAGGGCGGTGGTGGCGGCGGCGGCGGCGGCGGCAATGACAGCCTGTGGTTTTGCGAGTGCCGTCAATGGTTCGACAGCGAGCAAGCGGTGGAGAAGCACATCATGTCGGCCAACGGGATCCGCCACAAGTGCCTGGTGTGCGGCAAGCTGGTCTTGGACGCCGGCATCATCGGCCTGCACATGAGCCGCAGCCACGGCGGCGCTCACCTCACCCACTACGTCTTCTGGTGTGAGCTGTGCCGGGCAGAGTTGCTGCAGAGGGACGACCTGATGGCCCACATCACCGAGCTCCACGACGGACACACCTACTACTATGAGGAGGAGGTGGAGGCGGCCCAGCTGCCCGCACCCCACCAGCCCTCCACGTCCACCAAGTCGGACTGGAGCCCGGCTGGCGAGAACGACACGGGCGGCGAGGTGGCGGAACCGGATCCGGGCCCCGATGCCCCGCAGCCGGAGGATTCCGGGGCCGGCAGGTGGCGGCTCCTGGCAGTGCAGGCTGTGTGAGGAGATGTTCGAGTCGGAGGAGAGCGTGGCGCAGCACTGCGGCTGCCTAGCCAGCCACCAGTTCCACAAGTACAGCTGCGGCCTCTGCAAGAAGCGCTTCCACCGGGTGGAGACGTTGTACCGACACAGCCGCGACCAGCACGACTGCCAGATCAGCGTCAAGTACTTCTGCGGAATCTGCGACGACATGGACTTCACCTCCGAAGGAGAGTTTCTGGACCACTACAAAGACTTCCACAGCACGGATTACGTTTTTGTGGAGCACGGGGACGACGCTGCGACCGACAAGGTGGCAGAGATGGAGGCAGCGGAGGGGCTCTCCCGCTACTCCTGCGGGTGTCGGCTGCACTTCAGCTCCAGGGGCCAGAGGGTGGAGGATCAACGCAGGTGCAGGGGAAACCTGCTGAGCCAGGGGAAGCTGTGGTTCCGCTGCCCGTCCTGTCAGGTGACGTCCCAGGTGCAGGAGGACATCCGGGCGCACCTGATAGAGGTCCACGGGGGCACAGGGGCCGGGGCGGTCGTCAGATGCATCTGCGGCAAGTCCTTTAACCACAGTGAATCTGCCCAGATGCACTACCACAGCAAGCACAGCACCTTGCAGCAGCAGCAGCAGCAGCCGCCGGCTAGCTCCTCCTTGGCCAGTGACGAGGCCGGCATCCCCCCAGCAGGAGCCGAGTGTCACGATGGCAAGCAGACACCGCAAGACGATGACGCCGTGGCCTCGACCAGTCAAAGCACGTCCACAGCGAGCAAAGGTAGCCTTCGTATTACACTCGTCCAGCCCTTGCCAGCAACTCTTCCTCAGAAACGCAGGGCAGTCAGCTATTGCGCGGGCAGACGGTTCAGAAAAGGTAGCGAGCCAAGGGCTTGAACTAGGAGAGGTCGCTCATGTTGATAAGTACCGATATTGTAACCTGTTCTACAACCTCTACAGACAAGAATAGTTATAATGTGCCCTCGTCTTTTATCTTCCTCCTCATCTCTCCTTCCTCCCCCCCCCCCACATCCATCTCCATATTTCCATGTTCAGTCAGATATATTAATATTCCTTTGGGTACATGCATCAATTAGCCTTTTCATTTTGCTCCATTGAATATATGACCACCCTCGGGTTCATTTGTGTAGCATCTGTGGGTGCTGACTTAATGCGAACACGGACACAAAATGCTGGTAAAATTAAGTGGGTCATGAGCATCTCTGGAGAAAAAGAAATGGGTGATGTTTCGGATCGGAACCCTTCTGGCAACACGAACATGAAAGAAGGGTCTCGGCCCAGAAACATTGCCTGTTCTTTTTCTGCCTGGCCCGCTGAGTTTCTCCAGAGATACTGCTTGGCCCGCTGAGTGGCTCCAGCACTTTGTGTCTATTTTGGGGTTAATTAGTCTTGTCCTTGTTCCTCCTGAGTTAGGGGAGCTCGCTTGTCTCTGCTCCAGTATCTTTAGGCCACAACTTGCTGGAGGTGGGAGCTGTGGGCAGTGTTACAAGAGCAGTGGGAGTACATGGGATCTATCTGAATGGTGGGGCCAGCAGTTTTCCTAAATTAACAAATGGGCTGCTCTACCTTTGTCGATTGAAAGTAGCTTTGTGAAGTTGTCACTGCACAAGTACCAACATTATATTTATTTTTTCCTCTTCCCATTGACATTTGAACAGCTGAAGTTGAGAAGGAAGACACAATCCAGGAAGAAGATATTGACTTGCCTGACTTGGACCTGCTTCGCACAATGACACACCTTGTCTTCATTGATTTGGATAATTGGGCAGGCTTCTTCAACCATTTACCTGGACAGCTTAACCAGGGCACATTTTTCTGGGGCTTTCAAGGTCAGTTTTGCAGTGGAGATCGAAAAATACATTACAAGTGATTAACTGCGTCCAGCCTATGCTGGCATTGACTCTTTGTGTGCCCTTGGGTATCTCTTCACACCTACTGATTTCTCTCTTCTATCCAATGTAATCATGAACAATTTTCTCCAAGTACTAACCCAGCAGATGGATTCCATAGCCACAACTCTTTGAACATGTTTCTCCTGTTCCCTGTTCAATGTCTGCTGGGTTTAATTTTGTGCTATAAACCAACTGTTGTATGAACTCAGCAGGCCAGGCAGCATCTGTGGAGGGAAAAGAACTGATGACGTTTTGGGTCAGGATCCTCTTTCAGTCTGTTGGTTCATTTTCCCTCCACCCGAAATGTTGTCTGTCTATTTATGACTTCACTTGCTGACTCGGTGCCTGCTAGCCAGCTGTGTTCCTGCAGTAGCCTAGCACAGCATTTTCAGTCTCCTGTGTCTGGTTTCTGAGCTGTTTCTGAATGCACATTCAAACCTCTCGCCTACTGTACTTCCACCTACCCTCTTCTATCCCTGCATTATTTTAACCATTCAGAATCATGGCATCGTGTGGCATAAGTCAAAAGACAGTGCTGGAGTAACTCAACGCGTCAGAAGTATGACACAAAATGCTGGAGTAACTCAGCTGGACCAGCAGCTTCGCTGGAGAGAAGGAATGGGTGACGTTTCGGGTCGAGACCCTTCTTCAGACTGATGTCAGGGAAGAGGAAGATACATAGATAAGTGTAAGGTGTGAAAATAGAACAAGGGGAATGGAGATCAAGGAAAATGTAGAATAGATCATTGTTAGCTGGGAGAAGATAACGAAGCAAACAGAGATAAAATGTAGCCGGAGACAGTAAGACTGGGAAGGGGGAGGGATGGAGAGAGAGGGAAAGCAAGGGTTGCTTGAAATTAGAGAAGTCAAGGTTCATGCCGCTGGGGTGTCAGCTGCCCAAGTGAAATATGAGGTGCTGTTCCTTCAATTTGCGCTGGGCCTCACTCCGACAAAGGAGGAGGCCCAGGACAGAAAGGGCAGTGTGGAAATGGGAGAGGGAGTTAAAATTTTTAACAACCGAGAGATCAGGTGGGTTAAGGCGGACTGAGCGGAGGTGTTCAGCGAAATGATTGGTCTCGCCGAAGTATGGATAGATGACGTTTTGGGTTGGGACCCTTCTGCAGTCTGATTGTTGGGGAGGGAGGGTGGAGATAAAGCAAGGAAAGAGGAGGGCCAGGACATAGTTCAGCAGGTTATAGGTGAACACAAGTGGGGGGGGGGGAGAGGCACTTGATAGACAGATGGTTCGACTAAGGCCAGAGAGGAAAAATAACAGGTGTGGGACAAAAGGATCAAAGAGTTGTGAATTGTGAGGCCAGAGGAAGGCATGGAGAGGGTGGCGAGAAATAGAAACATATACAATAGGTGCAGGAGTAGGCCATTCGGCCCTTCGAGCCTGCACTGCCATTCAATATGATCATGGTTGATCATCCAACTCAGTATCCTGTACCTGCCTTCTCTCCATACCCCCTGATCCCTTTAGGCACAAGGGCCACATCTAACTCCCTCTTAAATATAGCCAATGAACTGGCCTCAACTACCTTCTGTGGCAGAGAATTCCAGAGAGTCACCAAATAGATGGATATAAACGCTCTTTTGGCCTGTTGTGCCTGTATCAGTCTTGACTGCTGTCCCACATTACCTCCACACTCCAGCCTTTCATCTCAGAATATTACAATATATTCTTTTCGAATACAAATCCAAAAAATATGCACTTGATGCCAAGGAAGGACACCTATTGTCATCAAAAATGTATAGTATAGCATCTAACTGAGAAGGCCTGTTTCATGGCCTAAAGATAGCATGTACAACTTAGATTATCTGAACTCTGGTCATCTATTTACTACAAGTCTAACCCTGGATACTGAGATTATGACCTCTTGTCCCCCTTCAACCCCAGAGTCTGGTTCAAACAGATGTCGCTAAGCTCCTTTCTCGTTCTTAACTCCAATGAATACAAACCTAATCTTTCCTCATTGCACACCTGCACATCCCGGTGCATCACAATGGTGCACAATGGAAGTATCACCACTTGCATTTTAAAACTCCATTTAGCACAGCCAATGTACTTGGTAGCTTTATCAAACAACTCGATGAAGGTGACCTCAACCTCCAACCACCCTGTCGGCTCTGTTTATTGCTTCCAAACAATTTTAATCGTGTTTGTCATTGGTCAAATATCACACCGAAACAGTCCGAAGAAGGGTCTCGACCCGAAATGTCACCCATTCCTTCTCTGCAGAGATGCTCCCTGGCCCGCTGAGTTACTCCAGCATTTTGTGTCTATCTTCGATTTAAACCAGCATCTGCAGGTCTTTCCTACACCTAAACCGGCTCTATGGCCTTTGCAGGTACTATCTCAACGTACACAGGTAAGACAGGTTTATAGGGAATTGCCAAACGCAGGCAGGTAAGACTATTGTAGATGGGACATGTTGGTCGGTGTGGGCAAGATGGGCCAAATAACCTGTTTCCACGCTGTATGACTCCATGTCCCACTAAGTCCATGCTGACAATCACACATCCATTTACATGAACCCCATGTTCACCTGACAGCCCCGTCAACTTCTTCCATATTGCCCCACTCACTGCCACAAGAGTAGTCTTCACTTACTGAGTCCTCGTGTCTTTGCATGTTGAGAGGAAGCCAGAGCACCTGGTGGTCATCGGGAGGACATGCAGACTCCAGGCAGACTACACCCGAGGTCAGGATTGAACTTGGATCGCTGGAACTATGATGCAGCAACTCTACTAGAAACATAGAAACAGAAAATAGGTGCAGGAGTAGGCCATTCAGCCCTTCGAGCCTGCACCGCCATTCAATATGATCATGGCTGATCGTCCAACTCAGTATCCTGTACCTGCCTTCTCTCCATACCTCCTGATCCCTTTAGCCACAAGGGCCACATCTAACTCCCTCTTAAATATAGCCAATGAACTGGCCTCAACTACCTTCTGTTTCAGAGAGTTCCAGAGATTCACCACTCTCTGTGTGAAAAATGTTTTTCTCATCTCGGTCCTAAAGGATTTCCCCATTATCCTTAAACTGTGACCCCTTGTCCTGGACTTCCCCGACATCGGGAACAATCTTCCTGCATCTAGCCTGTCCAACCCCTTAAGAATTTTGTAAGTTTCTATAAGATCCCCCCTCAATCTTCTAAATTCTAGCGAGTACAAGCCGAGTCTATCCAGTCTTTCTTCATATGAAAGTCCTGACATCCCAGGGATCAGTCTGGTGAACCTTCTCTGTACTTCTTCTATGGCAAGAATGTCTTTCCTCAGATTTGGAGACCAAAACTGTATGCAATACTCCAGGTGTGGTCTCACCAATACTGATGACGCCATTGTCCTGCCACCAGTAAACTACCATCCAGCACATCTTTGGGTTGTGGGAGGAAATTGGAACACCCAGGAGAAAACAAAATACAATGTCCTAATGCTTACAGTAAACTGGTGGGGATGCGAGAGTGAAATTTTAATTAAATCAATAATTTTACAATGTGACACGAGTAATGGGAATCTGAGGAGTAGCTTTTTCACTCGGAGGGTGGTGGGTGCATGGAACAAGCTGCCAGAGGAGATAGTTGAGGCGGGGACTATCCCAATATTTAAGAAGCAGTTAGACAGGTACATGTCAGCTGTTCATTGCTTCCGACCAATTTGGGACAGGTATGGAGGGATATGGGCCAAATGCTGGCAGGTGGGACGAGTGTAGCTGGGACATGTTGGCTGGTTGGGCCGAAGGGCCTGTTTCCACACTATCACTCCATGACTCTAAGTGTGAAGTAGTTGTAATGTTTATGTAACGGAGAATGAGTATCTGAGATGTGTTCTCTGGGAGTATTGGATTGAGGGGCTGAATCTCTGAGCAAAAACTATGCTTATCCTTGTATTCTTCTTTCTATCTCAATTTGTTTTGCACTCAGGTGGAAAGACAAACTGGAAAGCACCGGAAAACTGTCCCGTCTACAACTATCTTGTCAATACCGGATGCTTTTTCCTTCATCCACGATGTAGTGCGAGGAAGGATGCTGCTGATTTTGCCATCTGCATGCATGTTAGTGTTTTAAACATTCTTCCTTTAATGTGTATCAATGCTGATAAAAAAAAACGTTGTCGGAGTTAAGAGAAAAAACTGACAATTCAAGGGACTTCAGCATTTTCCCAATTTGCATTGATAACGGATTGAAATGCAGGAAGCAATTTAGAAGCTGTGTGTGTATGTATGTAAATATATGGCAGAACTGTGGAAAGTGAAAGGAATTTGATACATGGCACCCCTGGTAACAGTGAGCCGTTACGGGCTCCACCCTGGTCATCTGTCGCAGACATGTTTTGTTTTGGCCTTTTCCTACCTCCAGTTCCCTCCCCTCTACTATCGGTCTGAAGAAAAGGGTCCTGACCCGAAATGTCAACCATCCTTTTTCTCCAGAGATGCTGCCTGAACCGCTGAGTTACTCCAGCACTTTGTACCTGTCTTTGGTGCATGACACCGTTCATTAATTCTAGTTGCCAATGATAACCCTGACTGCAGTGAAACATTGCAACCAGTTTTGTCCGCACCAAGCTTCCATGTGCAGCAGTGATAATGAGTAAGCTTAAAGGAAGATTTAGATGTTGGGAACCCCACTCTTCTTTGATTAGCACAGTGGGACTTTTCTGCCCTTCTGAGGACTATACCCAGATGTTGCTGGAGCACAGGCAAGGGAAGTTAAACTTTTCCGGAAGTCACAACATTTCCCGTGCTCTCATAAGCATTTGTAACTTTGAATCTGTCTGTTAAATGTTCCAACTTGCTCTATTCCAAGCAAACCAGCATCTCCAATGGTTCCATCGAGCTGAAGTCCCACATCATGGGTCATATGCCAGGAAGTCCATTTTGCTACCCTTGAAGTATCATAGAGTCATACAGCTGGGACATAAACCCTGTGGCCCAACTTCCCTATGTCGATCACAATGTCCCCAGTATGCTAGTTCCACCTGCCTGCATTTGGCCCATGTCCCCCTAAACGTTACCCATCCATGTACCTGTCCAAATATTTTTTAACTGTTGTGATATTACCAAAGATGTGTTGCCCATTCTAGGAATAGTTTTGTCGTTGAAGTGCCCCCTTGGAATTGTGCTATTTAAACTACTTTGCCTAAAAGTGTGATTTTCAATTGCTGGTGAACTTTTTTTACTTTATTCTCTTCTGCTTTCCAACCCTTCCTCATCTTTGCACCATGCCATCGTCCGCCTTGTTCTTGCCGTCCATCTGCAGGCCGGGCGAATGGACGAACAGTTGCCAAAGCACATCCCTTTCACCGTGCTCTCTGGAGACAAGGGCTTCGAGGAATTGAAGAACCAGTTGAAGAAGACTATGCGGCCAGGCCATGTTTTGAATCCTCACCAGATGGAAGGGGAGCTGATGTGTGCTTTATTGAATAGTATATCTGATATTGGAAAAGGTGGGGCAAAAAAGGATAGAAGAAGAATTAAAACCCGTGCCACTGCTTAACTGGAATAAATCTATGATTTTACACTGCCATTTGGATGTACTTTCTTGATTACGCCTCATGATAAGTCTGAATATATTTGAACTTTTGATTATTTGGTTTAAGTTCTGGGGCACAATGGTGCAGCTGGTAGTGCAGCTGCTTTAGCGCCAGAGGCCCGGGTTTGATTCTGACCTTGGGTACGGTTTGTGAGGAGTTTGCACGTTCTCCCCGTAATGCCCCTGTCCCACTTAGGAAACCTGAACGGAAACCTCTGGAGACTTTGTGCCCCACCCAAGGTTTTCGTGCGGTTCCCGGAGGTTTTTGTCAGTCTCCCTACCTGCGTCCACTACCTGCAACCTCCGGCAACCACATGCAACCTCCGGGAACCGCACGGAAACCTTGGGTGGAGCGCAAAGTCTCCAGAGGTTTCCGTTCAGGTTTCCTAAGTGGGACAGGGGCATAATAACTGCCTGGGTTTCCTCCAGGTGCTCTGGTTTCCACCCACATTCCAGGGCGTGCGGGTTTTGTAGATTAATTGGCTTCTGTAAATTGCCCCTAGTGTGTATGGTGTGAATGAGAAAGTGAGATAATATTGAACGGGTGAAAATGGGTGATCAATGGATGGTGTGGACCTGATGGGCCGAAGGGACTGTCGCCATGCTATGTGTCTAAATTCATCTAAACAAGATGACTATTTAAGTGCGGAATTAAGAATGGAAATCTGTACAGCCTGTAACTTGAAGTTGAAAAAATGATCAAGGTCTTTCTTCCCCCATCCCCATTTCTTTTGCCAATAAATCTGAGGAATGATGAGAACAATTTAACATCATGCTTGTTTTTGTTAAACCAATTTGTTGTGTTGGACAACCCTGTCCAGAATTCACACGATCTTAATAACCGTGAGGAAAATAGATCCAGATCTTCCCGTGTGACTGAAATTCCTAGCTTCAGATCAAGGGAGCTAGCAGATGAATTGGGCTTGAAAATGTCTTCCTCACAAGTGACAGAGGTTGTGCGAATGCAAGTGGTTATTTGCATACGGGACCAGAGATGGAAGGTTGTGGAAGGTTCTTCTGGTTACCATTGGACCAAGGCACTGTAGTAAGTTTCACTGTTGGGTTTCTTTTTTTGTTTTGGACTCCAGACAGTGATGATGAAGATGAAGATCTTCAGAAAACACTGGCACTGAGCCTGCAAGAGACCACGATGGAGCAGGATGTTATTGATGAAGGTACACACGTTTTACTTAATTTTAATATAGCCCTTTTTTGTGATTTTAAAAAAAAGGTTTGTTCTTCACAAATGAAAAGCATTGTGTCTGGTTGCATCACAACATGATTTGGGACAGCTCTGCCCAAGACTACAAGAGAGTGTAGAGAGTTGTAGACGTGGCCCATGCCAGCACAAACCAGACCTCTCACCATGGACTCTATCTACACTTCATGCTGCCTTGGAAAAGCATCCAATATGGAGTTGTCCCATTCCGGTCATTCTTATTCCCTGCTCCCATCCAGCAGAAGGTGCAGAAGCTTAAAAGCTCGTGCCACCAGACTCGAGTAGCTAATTCCCCTCTGTTGCAGGCATTCTGAATGGTCCTTCCATAAGCGAGGGTACTGTCCAATTCACCTCTACCCCATTGTGGTCATTAGACTTTGTCTATGGAACTAATATGCTACAATGCTGAGAACTATATTCTGCAATCTGTATCTTCCCCATTACCTATTGTGCTGGAGTTTGATTTGATTGTATTTTTGCGAGACCAAGCGCAGGCTGGGCAATCGGATCGCCCAACACCTCCGCACAGTTCGCACTAACCAACCTGATATCCCGGTAGCTCAGCACTTCAACTGCCCCTCCCATTCCGAATCTGACCTTTCTGTCCTGGGCCTCCTCCATCGCCAGAGTGAAGCAGCGCAAATTGGAGGAACGGCATCTCATGTTTCGCTTGGGTAGTTTAAACCCCAGCGGTATGAACATTGACTTCTCTAATTTCAGATAGTCCTTGCTTTTTCCCTCCTCCCTCTCCCCCTTCCCAGCTCTCCCACAAGCCTACGCCCCACCCCCCCGACATCAGTCTGAAGAAGGGTCTCGACCCGAAACGTCTTCTCTCCATGGATGTTGCCTCACCCGCTGAGTTCCTCCAGCATTTTTGTCTACCTTGTATTTTTGTATTGTATATCTGATCTCTTTGGATAGCATGCAAGGCAAAACTTTGGACTGTACCTTGGTACACGTGATAATAATAAACCTAAACTAAAATGGACCATCAATGTGAAGCAGCGTCCCAACCCAAATAGTCATCGTGCATTTCCCTCCGCAGCTGCTGCCTGACCTGTTGAGTTCCTTCAGCATTTTGCTTCTAGCACAACATTAACCCGAACAGGAGGCAGGAGAAGGGGTGCCTTCCGGGATTGTGGCTCCTCTTCTCAACTTCAGCTGTTCAAATGGCAATGAGAAGGAAATACAATAAAACTACCTCTTCCCCAGCCAACAATGGACCATTGTGGGCAGCAACCTTCCTTGGTCATCTGTTGCTGGTCCTGATTTGATCTGTCTGTTGCATATCTCCAGTTCTGTCCCCTCTACTTTCAGTCTGAAGACGGGTTCCAACCTGAACCCAACAGTCACCCATCCTCTTTCTCCACAGATGCTGCCTGACCCACTGAGTTACTCCAGCACTTTGTGTCCATCTTAGAAACTAGAGGGATTACAACCAGATCTTACTAAATGATGGAGCAGATGTGAGGAGCGGAGTGGCCTACTCGTGTTTATTAGTGTGTTTATTTTAAGCAAGCAGAACTTTCAAACATTTTCTCCCATTTGTTCTGGACTCTAGTCAGTGATGAAGATGAAGCTCTTCAGAAACCACTAGCACCAAGCCTGCAAGAGACCAAGATGAAGCACGATGTTACTGAAGAAGGTACACAAGCTCTACTTAATTTCAGATTATCTATACATAACTAAAACTCTGATCCCGTGGTCTTCTGGTTTGCGAGGTTTTTCTATTTGTGCAAAAACGGCACGATTTTTCGCCAGGTCACTCACCATTCTCCTGTGCTGCGATTGCAACAAGCTTTGTTCTGATCGGTGGAATATTGTAAAAGTTATCGATGTTTAAATATCTTTAAAAATGCGCGTGCGCAGATTCCTTAAGTCAGCGCCACGCAGATTGGTCTCTTCTGTCAGTCAATACCACGGCTGGGATACCATGGCAGTAGGTGGATGGGCCGAACGGTGAGCTGGAGTGGGTGGAGGGACGGAGAGTCGGGTTGCAGGGTGGCCGAGCATTTTGCGCGGAGTTTGAGTAACGCACCTACACACGTGCACATGCGCGCTCCCCCTCTCCCCCCCTCTGTCTCTCCGTCTTCTAAACCACAGCTAACAATGAATGACCTGTGGAGGAAGGAGCTGCAGATGCTGATTTTTATGGAGGGAGTGACTGAGGATAGGGGGATGGAGAAGGAGGGAGGGGAGGAGGAGAGGGGAAAGATCCTGGGGAGGGAGAGGAAGGGGATTGTGGGAGAGGAAGGGGGAGGGAGAGGGGGAAAGTGGGGGGGGGGGGGGAGAGGAGGGGGAATAGAGGGAAAGGAGTGGGGGAGGTAGGGAGTGAGGAATAGAAGGAGAGGAGGGCAGAGGGGGAGGTCAGGAGGGATAGGGGGAGGTGAGGAGTGGGGGATAGGAGGGGGGTAGGGAGAGGAGATGGAGGGAGGGAGTGACAGGATAGGGGAAAGGAGAGGTCAGGGAGAGATTGGCGAATGGGAGGAGGAGAGGAATAAGGGGGAGGGTGAATAGGAGGGGGAGTGCTGGGTGATGAGGGGGAATGACCCGTGCCTGTGCAGTTCGGGGCTATGCGTGAGTGGTTCAATATTGCGTTGGGTGGGTAGATTGCATTGGGGGTGACAGGTGAGTGGTAGAATATTGCATTGGTTAACGGGTTGCGTTGGGGGACCAGGCTTCCTGTGTGACCGGGACCCAACGGGTCCCACAGAGTCTAGTGTCTAGTAAATGTATATCTTAGTCACGCTTAGCTGGCCAATAGTGACCACAACTCAATTTGATTTAAGATAACCATAAATACTTATTCCAATGGGTGGGAGATCATTTTATTTTTTTATTTCAAAGGAGATGTATTCAATAGAGGGTTAGATTTAGTTCTTAGGGCTAATGGAGAGAAAGCCGGAACAGGGTACTGATTCTCGATGATCAGCCACGATCACATTGAATGGCTGAGTTACGAGGCTATGAAATCCATCTGCAGGGTTTGTACTTGGAGAAGTTTGTTCTAGATTACAACCAGATCTTACTAAATGATGGAGCAGATGTGAGGAGCGGAGTGGCCTACTCGTGTTTATTAGTCTGACAGAGGCACATGTATTAAGCAAGCAGAACTTTCAAACATTTTCTCCCATTTTTTTGGACTCTAGTCAGTGATGAAGATGAAGCTCTTCAGAAAACACTGGCACTGAGCCTGCAAGAGACCAAGATGAAGCAGGATGACACTGATGAAGGTACACAACGCTCTACTTAATTTATGATACATGTTTAGTAAATGTATATCTTAGTCACGATTATCTAGCCAACAGTGACCAAAACTCAATTTGATTTAAGATAACCATAAATACTTATTCCAATGGGTGGGAGATCATTTAAGTTTTTATTTCAAAGGAGATGTATTCAATAGAGAGTTAGATTTAGTTCTTAGGGCTAATGGAATCGAGGGATATGAGGAGAAAGCCGGAACAGGGTACTGATTCTCGATGATCAGCCATGATCACATTGAATGACTGAGTTATGAGGCTATGAAATCCATCTGCAGGGTTTGTACTTGGAGAAGTTTGTTCAATATTACATTGTACAGGTGAGAGAAGGTAATAGATGTGAAGGGAAGCCAGGAGGGTTGGTCTACCTTCATGAAGAGCCAACATCAGCACCTGGGCTGGATAAATATAAGTATTTTCAGTGTCCTGGGACGTTCAAGGTCAGTTTCTCAAATGCAAAACTAACCTTGAAAGCTCCAGAAAAACGTGCCTTGGTTGTCTGGGTAAATGGTTGAAGTAGCCTCGCCCTGTTATCCAAATCAATGAAGACAAGGTGTGTCATTGTGCGAAGCAGGTCCAAGTCAGGCAACTCAATATCTTCTTCCGGGATTGTGGCTCCTCTTCTCAACCTCAGCTGTTCAAATGTCAATGGGAAGGAAATAAAATAAAACTACCACTTCCCCAGGCAACAATGGGCCATTGTGGGCTCCAACCTTCCTTGGTCATCTGTTGCCGGTCCTGATTTGATCTGTCTGTTGCATATCTCCAGTTCTGTCCCCTCTACTTTCAGTCTGAAGACGGGTTCCAACCTGAACCCAACGGTCACCCATCCTCTTTCTCCACAGATGCTGCCTGACCCACTGAGTTACTCCAGCACTTTGTGTCCATCTTAGGAAAAAGAGGCGATTACAACCAGATCTTACTAAATGATGGAGCAGATGTGAGGAGCGGAGTGGCCTACTCGTGTTTATTAGTGTGACAGAGGCACATGTTTTAAGCAAGCAGAACTTTCAAACATTTTCTCCCATTTTTTTGGACTCTAGTCAGTGATGAAGATGAAGCTCTTCAGGAACCACTAGCACTGAGTCTACAAGAGACCAAGATGGAGCAGGATGTTACTGAAGAAGGTACACAAGCTCTACTTAATTTCGGATACATCCATACATAACTAAAACTCTGATCCCGTGCTCTTCTGGTTTGCGGGGTTTTTCTATTTGCGCAATAACGGTAGGGTTTTTCGCCAGGTTTCTCACCATTCTCCTGTGCTGCGATTGCAACAAGCTTTGTTCTGATCGGTGGAATATTGTAAAAGTGTTCGAGGTTTAAAAATCTTTTAAAACTCGCGTGCTCAGATCGCTTCAGTCAGCGCCACGCAGATTGGTCTCTTCTGTCAGTCAATACCACGGCTGGGATGGCGACGCCCCTTCCTGCCCCACCGGCAGCGGCCTGTCCCGCCTCATTCACAAACTCCTCTCTCCCCATCTCACTGTAACTTGTCTATCGTCTCCCCCACCACCGGCGGCAGCTGCGGAGGGGGGGGGTGGGGGGGTTCTGCGGGGGGCGGGGGTGGGGGGGTTCTGCGGATGGGGGGGGGGGGGGGGTGTTCAGTGGAGGCCCTAGTCCTGTCTCTCCCTCATCACTCGCCCCTCGCCCCTCTCCCCTACCCTTCTCTGCGGCAATGGCGGTCCCGTCTACCCGTGCCCCCCGAGTCTGTCTCCTCTGCTGCTGCCGTTGCGGTACCTCACCCTCACGGCTGTCACACTACTCAACAATGTACCTCGGCGACTGCCAATCACCCCCCCCGACACTCCTCCCACAGGAACAACACTATCTGTATGCATGTAAATAGTTTATTTATTGGAATCATATTCTATGTCGCTCTTCCAGGGAGATGCTAACTGCATTTCGTTGTCTCTGTACTGTACACTGACAATGACAATTAAAGTTGAATCTGAATCTGAATCTCAGAGGAGATCTTCTCCACCAGCTCATCGTCTCACCTGCCCACTGGCCCGGCGGTGGCAGCAGGCGGGTGGGCCGAGCGGTAAGCTGGAGTGGGCGGAGGGACGGAGAGTCGGGTTTCTCTCTCTCTCTCTCTCTCTCTCTCTCTCTCTCTCTCCCCCCCTCGCTGATTTTTATGGAGGGAGTGATTGAGGAAGGGGAAGGGAGGGAGGAGGGGGAAAGTGGGGGTGGGGAGGAGGGGGAATAGAGGGAAAGGAGTGGGGGAGGTAGGGAGTGAGGAATAGAGAGGAGGGCAGAGGGGGAGGTGAGGGATAGTGCGGGGGATAGGGGGAGGTGAGGAGTGAGGGGTAGGAGGGAGGGAGTGCTAGAGGGGAAAGGAGAGGGGTGGAGAGGTCAGGGAGAGATTGGGGGAGGGGAGGAGGAGAGGGGAAGAAGGGGGAGGCTGAAGAGGAAAGGGGAGTGCTGGGGGATGAGGAGGAATGAGCCGTGCCTGTGCAGTTCTGGGCTATGAGTGGTGAAATATTGTGTTGGGGGGACGGGTTGTATTGGGTAACGGGTGAGTGGTGGAATATTGCGTTGGGGGACAGGTTGCGTTGGGGGACCAGGCTTCCCGTGTGACATGGACCCAACGGGTCCCACTTAGTCTAGTGTCTAGTAAATGTATATCTTAGTCAAGCTTAGCTGGCCAACAGTGACCGCAACTCAATTTGATTTAAGATAACCATAAACACTTATTCCAATGGGTGGAAGATCATTTTATTTTTTATTTCAAATGAGATGTATTCAATAGAGAGTTAGATTTAGTTCTTAGGGCTAACGGAATCAAGGGATATGAAGAGAAAGCCGGAACAGGGTACTGATTCTCGATGATCAGCCATGATCACATTGAGTGACTGAGTTATGAGGCTATGAAATCCATCTGCAGGGTTTGTACTTGGAGAAGTTTGTTCAATATTACATTGTACAGGTGAGAGAAGGTAATAGATGTGAAGGGAAGCCAGGAGGGTTGGTCTGCCTTCATGAAGAGCCAACATCAGCACCTGGGCTGGATAAACCTAAGTATTTTCAGTGCACTGGGACGTTCAAGGTCAGTTTCTCAAATGCAAAACCGACCTTGAAAGCTCCAGAAAAACGTGCCTTGGTTGTCTGGGTAAATGGTTGAAGAAGCCTCGCCCTGTTATCCAAATCAATGAAGACAAGGTGTGTCATTGTGCGAAGCAGGTCCAAGTCAGGCAACTCAATATCTTCTTCCGGGATTGTGGCTCCTCTTCTCAACCTCAGCTGTTCAAATGTCAATGGGAAGGAAATAAAATAAAACTACCTCTTCCCCAACCAACAATGGACCATTGTGGGCACCAACCTTCCTTGGTCATCTGTTGCTGACCTTGATTCGATCTGGCTGTTTCAAACCTCCAGTTCTGTCCCCCCTATTTTCAGTCTGAAACTGAACCCAACGGTCACCCATCCTCTTTCTCCACAGATGCTGCCTGACCCACTAAGTTACTCCAGCACTTTGTGTCCATCTTAGAAAAAAGAAAGATTACAACCAGATCTTACTAAATGATGGAGCAGATGTGAGGAGCGGAGTGGCCTACTCGTGTTTATTAGTCTGACAGGCACATGTTTTAAGCAAACAGAACTTTCAAACATTTTCTCCCATTTTTTTGGACTCTAGTCAGTGATGAAGATGAAGCTCTTCAGAAAACACTGGCACTGAGCCTGCAAGAGACCAAGATGAAGCAGGATGACACTGATGAAGGTACACAACGCTCTACTTAATTTCTGATACATGTTTAGTAAATGTATATCTTAGTCACGATTATCTAGCCAACAGTGACAAAAACTCAATTTGATTTAAGATAACCATAAATACTTATTCCAATGGGTGAGAGATCATTTTATCTTTTATTTCAAAGGCGATGTATTAATAGAGAGTTAGATTTAGTTCTTAGGGCTAATGGAATCAAGGGATATGAGGAGAAAGCCGGAACAGGGTACTGATTCTCGATGATCGGCCACGATCACATTGAATGACTGAGTTACGAGGCTATGAAATCCATCTGCAGGGTTTGTACTTGGAGAAATTTGTTCAAGATTACATTGTACAGGTGAGAGAAGGTAATATATGTGAAGGGATGCCAGGAGGGTTGGTCTACCTTCATGAAGAGCCTACATCAGCACCTGGGCTGGATAAACCTATGCATTTTCAGTGTCCTGTGACTTTCAAGGTCAGTTTCTCAAATGCAAAACTGACCTTTTCCCCAGCCAACAATGGGCCATTGTGGGCTCCAACCTTCCTTGGTCATCTGTTGCTGGTCCTGATTTGATCTGGCTGTTTCATGGCTCCAGTTCTGTCCCCTCTACTTTCAGTCTGAACCTGAACCCAACGGTCACCCATCCTCTTTCTCCACAGATGCTGCCTGACCCACTGAGTTACTCCAGCACTTTGTGTCCACCTTAGAAAAAAGAGAGATTACAACCAGATCTTACTAAATGATGGAGCAGATGTGAGGAGCGGAGTGGCCTACTCGTGTTTATTAGTCTGACAGAGGCACATGTTTTAAGCAAACAGAACTTTCAAACATTTTCTCCCATTTTTTTGGACTCTAGTCAGTGATGAAGATGAAGATCTTCAGAAAACACTAGCACTGAGCCTGCAAGAGACCAAGATGAAGCAGGATGTTATTGATGAAGGTACACACGCTCTACTTAATTTTTAATTTTAATACAGCCTTTTTTTGTGATTTAAAAAAAAGTATTTTCTTCACGAATGAAAAGCATTGTGTCTGGTTGCATCACAACATGATTTGGGACAGCTCTGCCCAAGACTACAAGAGAGTGTAGAGAGTTGTAGGCGTAACCCATGCCAGCACAAACCAGACCTCTCACCATGGACTCTATCTACACTTCATGCTGCCTTGGAAAAGCATCCAATATGGAGTTGTCCCATTCCGGTCATTCTTACTCCCTGCTCCCATCCAGCAGAAGGTGCAGAAGCTTAAAAGCTCGTGCCACCAGACTCGAGTAGCCAATTCCCCTCTGTTGCAGGCATTCTGAATGGTCCTTCCATAAGCGAGGGTACTGTCCAATTCACCTCTACCCCATTGTGGTCATTAGACTTTGTCTATGGAACTGATATGCTACAATGCTGAGAACTATATTCTGCAATCTGTATCCTCCCCATTACCTATTGTGCTGGAGTTTGATTTGATTGTATTTTTGTATTGTATATCTGATCTCTTTGGATAGCATGCAAGGCAACACTTTAAACTGTACCTAGGTACACGTGATAATAATAAGCCTAAGCTGAAATGGACCATCAATCTGAAGCAGCGTCCCGACCCAAATCGTCATGGTGCATTTCCCTCCGCAGCTGCTGCCTGACCTGTTGAGTTCCTTCAGCATTTTGCTTTTAGTACAACATTAACCCAAACAGGAGGCAGGAGAATGGGAAGCCAGGAGGGTTCATGAAGAGCCAACATCACATCCAGGCTGGATAAACCTAAGTATTTTCAGTGCACTGGGACTTTCAAGGTCAGTTTCTCAAATGCAAAACTGACCTTGAAAGCCCCAGAAAAATGTGCCTTGGTTGTCTGGGTAAATACTCTGTTATCCAAATCAATGAAGACAAGGTGTGTCATTGTGCGAAGCAGGTCCAAGTCAGGCAACTCAATATCTTCTTCCGGGATTGTGGCTCCTCTTCTCAACTTCAGCTGTTCAAATGTTAATGGGAAGGAAATATAATAAAACTACCTCTTCCCCAACCAACAATGGACCATTGTGGGCTCCAGCCTTCCTTGGTCATCTGTTGCTGGTCCTGATTTGATCTGTCTGTTGCATATCTCCCGTTCTGCCCCCTCTACTTTGTCTGAATACGGGTTCCAACCTGAACCCAACGGTCACCCATCCTCTTTCTCCACAGATGCTGCCTGACCCACTGAGTTGCTCCAGCTCTAACCTCTATTAGAAAATAGAGGGATTACAACCAGATTTTACTAAATGATGGAGCAGATGTGAGGAGCGGAGTGGCCTACTCGTGTTTATTAGTGTGACAGATGCACGTGTTTTAAGCAAGCAGAACTTTCAAACATTTTCTCCCATTTTTTTGGACTCTAGTCAGTGATGAAGATGAAGCTCTTCAGAGAACACTGGCACTGAGCCTGCAAGAGACCAAGATGAAGCAGAATGTTACTGAAGAAGGTATACGCGTACTTAATTTTTAATTTTAATACAGCCTTTTTTTGTGATTTAAAAAAAAGTATGTTCTTCACGAATGAAAACATAGAAACATAGAAAATAGGTGCAGGAGTAGGCCATTCGGCCCTTCGAGCCTGCACCGCCATTCAATATGATCATGGCTGATCATCCAACTCAGTATCCCGTACCTGCCTTCTCTCCATACCCCCTGATCCCTTTAGCCACAAGGGCCACATCTAACTCCCTCTTAAATATAGCCAAAGAACTGGCCTCAACTACCTTCTGTGGCAGAGAGTTCCAGAGATTCACCACTCTCTGTGTGAAAAAAGTTTTTCTCATCTCGGTCCTAAAGGATTTCCCCTCTATCCTTAAGCTGTGACCCCTTGTCCTGGACTTCCCCAACATCGGGAACAATCTTCCTGGACTTCCCCAACATCGGGAACAATCTTCCTGCATCTAGCCTGTCCAACCCCTTAAGAATTTTGTACGTTTCTATAAGATCCCCCCTCAATCTCCTATATTCTAGCGAGTACAAGCCGAGTCTATCCAGTCTTTCTTCATATGAAAGTCCTGACATCCCAGGAATCAGTCTGGTGAACCTTCTCTGTACTCCCTCTATGGCAAAAATGTCCTTCCTCAGATTTGGAGACCAAAACTGTACGCAATACTCCAGGTGTGGTCTCACCAAGACCCTGTACAACTGCAGTAGAACCTCCCTGCTCCTATACACAAAAGCATTGTGTCTGGTTGCATCATAGCATGATTTTGGACAGCTCTGCCCAAGACTACTAGAGAGTGTAGAGTTGTAGACGTAGCCCAGTCCAGCACAAACCAGACCTCGCACCATGGTCTCTATCTACACTTCATGCTGCCTTGGAAAAGCATCCAATATGGAGTTGTCCCATTCCGGTCATTCTTCCTCCCTGCTCCCATCCAGCAGAAGGTGCTGAAGCTTAAAAGCTCGTGCCACCAGACTCGAGTAGCTTCTTCCTCTCTGTTGTCAGGCATTCTGACTGGTCCTTCCATAAGCGATGGTACTGTCCAATTCACCTCTACCCCATTGTGGTCATTAGACTTTGTCTATGGAACTGATATGCTACAATGCTGAGAACTATATTCTGTAGTCTGTCTATCCAGTCTTTCCAGTCTTCTCCCCATTACCTATTGTGATGGAGTTTGATTTGATTGTATTTTTGGATTGTATATCTGATCCCTTTGGATAGCATGCAAGGCAAAACTTTAAACTGTACACGTGATAATAATAAACCTAAGCTGAAATGGACCATCAATCTGAAGCAGCGTCCCGACCCAAATCGTCATAGTGCATTTCCCTCCGCAGCTGCTGCCTGACCTGTTGAGTTTCTTCAGCATTTTGCTTTTAGCACAACATTAACCCAAACAGGAGGCAGGAGAAACACTTTAAGGGTTACGAGGCTATGAAATCCATCTGCTGGGTTTGTACTTGGAGAAGTTTGTTCTAGATTACATTGTACAGGTGAGAGAAGGTAATAGATGTGAAGGGAAGCCAGGAGGGTTGGTCTGCCTTCATGAAGAGCCAACATCAGCACCTGGGCTGGATAAACCTAAGTATTTTCAGTGTACTGGGACTTTCAAGGTCAGTTTCTCAAATGCAAAACTGACCGTGAAAGCCCCAGAAAAACGTGCCTTGGTTGTCTGGGTAAATGGTTGAAGAAGCCTTGCCCTGTTATCCAAATCAATGAAGACAAGGTGTGTCATTGTGCAAAGCAGGTCCAAGTCAGGCAACTCAATATCTTCTTCTGGGATTGTGGCTCCCCTTCTCAACTCTCAACTCTTTTTTTTGGACTCTAGGCAGTGATGAAGATGAAGCTCTTCAGAAAACACTGGTACTGAGCCTGCAAGAGACCAAGATGAAGCAGGATGATACTGATGAAGGTACACACGCTCTACTTATACATGTTTAGTAAATATATCTTAGTCACGATTATCTAACCAACTGTAAATACTTATTCCAATGGGTGGGAGATTATTTTATTATTTCAAAGGAGATGTATTCCAGAGATAGTTAGATTTAGCTCTCGGGGCTAAGAGAATCAAGGGATATGGGGAGAAAGCAGGAACAGGGTACTGATTCTCGATGATCAGCCATGATCATATTGAATGCAGGCTCGAAGGGCTAAACGGCCTACTCCTGCACCTATTTTCCATGTTTCTATGAAACTTTTACACAGAGTGCAGGGGAAAGTGGTAACAAAACAATACATGACATTTTAGAAAGGGCAAGATCAGCTTCATACTAGGCATACTAATGTGGAAAGAAAATGACGACGTGGAATGTTCTAGCGACTTGTCTAGAAATACAAAGAGTAAGATTTGGTCGTATCCAGCAATAACTTGGGATATGTGAGGAAATGGAAAAGATTGATTGTGGGCATTAGAAGCAGAGTAACAAGCTGCATTAGTTTGAACTTCAAATCATTTTATACATAAGTTAAAATAAGTAGTTTAGAGACTTGTTGGGCAAAAATCTATGGCTATTGAAGGAATATTTCATGTGGCTTAACGTAGCAGAATTCTAAATTACCGCAGAAAAAACGTAGTCATCTGGCATTTCCAAAATCCAGCTTTCTCTGGTAACCAGCTCTTCATAGGGAATGAGCAATTCTGACTGCCAACTTTTCAGAGGGTTATTAATTTTCAAGAAAAGTTAGGGCTGTAGAATTTACATTGGGGAAACTAAAGCCTAATGCCCCTGTCCCACTTAGGAAACCTGAATGGAAACCTCTGGAGACTTTGCGCCCCACCCAAGGTTTCCGTGCGGTTCCCGGAGGTTGCAGGTGGTTGCCGGAGGTTGCAGGTAGTGGAAGCAGGTAGGGAGACTGACAAAACCCTCCGGGAACCGCAGGGAAACTTTGGGTGGGGCGCAAAGTCTCCAGAGGTTTCCGTTCAGGTTTCCTAAGTGGGGCAGGGGCTTTACAAACTAGAAATCATTATTAGGGAAATCACGATAGGACCATGCATCAAGACGACACAGATACTCAGTGTAAACATGGAAGGACCAAACCAAGCAACTTCAATCCCATCTGTGGGAGAGTCTGCTCGTGGAATTGGGTTTAATTAGCTTGCCCTATCAAAGCTGACACAGTGGGCCATGCAGCTTCCTTCTCTAGTGTATGGTCTTTTGGATGATGTGGGGGAGCAGGTGATTATGCATAAAATTACTATCTTTTATCTCTAGATGCCAAAATGGAAGAAGCCATTTTGCAAACCATGGAAGCAAGATAATGTTGGCTTAATGGAAAGTGAAGCAAAACTCTCGGCAGATCAGATGGCCAAACGCTTGGACAAGATGGCCATCCCCGACACCAGAAGGCGTTAAAGAGTGCACCTTCCTTCCAAGTTAGATCAACTGTGCTGGAAAGAATTAAGGATCTTTTTGGCTTGTCAAGCAGAGTTTTTTGTTGCAGATTAAAGTAACAATTAAGAAAAAATAGGAAACCTAGAAAATTGTATACCATAATGTGCGTGTTAAACATGCATTAGATTAAAGTGCGTGGTTACCATGTGGTCTTGATGATGGGAAGCTGAGGAACACGGCTGGTTGGAGCAGTCCCTTATACCATTCATTTGCAGCAGGATGCCGACTCTGCAAACTCTTTGTCACAGATGAGAGATTCTTTTTCACAGTTTTGTTTTCCTCATTGACAGGAACGATCTTAAAGATATTTGAGTGATCCATTCTGTTGAAAACTGCTGTGGTAACATTTCAATTCAGCAATGTTGCCCTTTGCCAGTCTGTCTTCATTTCCAAACATACTCCCGTGAGAGTTAAGACTAGGCTTTTCTTATAAAAGTGTGTTTATATATATTTTTTTCTTATGTTGTACATAATTGAAATTCTTTAATCAGTGTGTTATCTGGTTGATAGCTTGAAAAATAAAATTTGTTTTTGTTCTCCATTTTGAGTCGGCTGGTGGTTCGTGGCCATGACATGCACGTTTGTGGTGCAAATCAAAAACCAGATCCTGTCTAATCATCCAGCCCTGGTGCACAAACTGTGCTCGTGGAACCTCTTGAACTTTGGCAGCCGATGCCCACTGACAGCGCCCATGCCACGTGAACAGTGCCAGCCAGTTGGGTAGTTAAGGCAGTAATGTTGCGTTGTAGGGAAAACCAGATAAAGCTGAAACTGTATAATGACTTGCATTGGAATAAGTATGATTGGGAAGCACAGAGCAGGTGGGAGTAGGCATCTTAAGTGTGTCCACTTAAATACCAAGGAGAATATCCCCCCCCCCCCCCCCCCCCTCCCCTCTCCTCCATTCAACATTGTCTGTTTCTGAGTGGTACGTTATTGGTAAAGATGACAGCACTGTTGGCATTTATTTCCATCAGAGCTGCCAATGGGAAGTGGACTGGGCAATGATCAGCCAATTGTATTTTCCCTGATGGGCAGTGGGTGGCACAGCGGTAGAGTTGGTGCCTTACAGCGCCAGAGACCCAGGTTCTATCCTGATTACGGGAGCTGTCTGTACAGAGTTTGCTCATTCTCCACATGACCGCGTGGGTTTCCCCCGGGCCCTCCCACACTCCAAAGACATATAGGTTTGTAGGTTAATCGGCTTCTGTAAAGATTGTAAATTTCCCCTGGTGTGTAGGATTGTGCTAGTGTACGTAGATCGCTGCTCGGCACTTATTTGGTGACCAAAGTGCCTGCTTCTGTGCTGTATCTCAAACTGATTCCTGAAAGTACGAATAAACAGATAATTCTTCACGTTATTCGGTAGATGCATAGGAGATTAGTGGGCAAAATTAGGGCACATGGTATTGGGGGTAGAGTGCTGACATGGATAGAGAAGTGGTTGGCAGACAGGAAACAAAGAGTAGGGATTAACGGATCCCTTTCAGAATGGCAGGCAGTGACTAGTGGCGTACCGTGAGGCTCGGTGCTGGGACCGCAGCTATTTACAATCTATATCAATGATTTGGATGAAGGGATTCAAAGTAACATTAGCAAATTTGCAGATGACACAAAGCTATGTGGCAGTGTGAACTGTGAGGAGGATGCTATGGGAATGCAGGGATGACTTGGACAGGTTGGGGGAGTGGGCAGATGCATGGCAGATGAAGTTTAATGTGGATAAATGTGAGGTTATCCACTTTGGTAGCAAAAACAGGAAGGCAGATTACTGTCTAAATGGCGTCAAGTTGGGAAA